>NW_018128229.1:63504-70227 GCF_001952655.1 Monopterus albus | reverse complement strand
TGCTCCCTTTATACTGCAACAACATACAATTACCTGAACATCTGTTGGGATCTTGTGAACGCTCTGACTTTTCCTGTTCTTCTCCCAGGTCTGTTGTGGTTTCTTTGCGTCTACTACCCAAACTTTTTGGCACCTTTCAGCAGTTTGGCTCCAGCTATGACACTCACTGGATCACCATGTGAGTAATACTTCTTCCTCTAGCCTGAACCACTGTGTACCAGCTCAGAGTATTGAAAACCTGACATACCTTGAAAACTCTTGAGCCTTTTTTCCTGTTTACATACCAGACCTGTGCTGGTCTCCCATGTTAAATGCCTCCTTAATACAGACTGAAACGGTCTGTCTGAAAGAGAACTAGAAAAGGCACGTGATGTACTGACGTGGTTGTTGGTTGTGTCAGGTGGGCTGAGAAGGAGCTGCACATGATGAAACTGTTCTTCGACAACCTGCAGCACTACATTCAGGAAGTCCATGAACATCGGCACAAGTTTGCACTGTGAGTCTGTCAACCCGTCTTTAGGTTAAGGGCAAAGAGTGACTAATGGATTAAACCAGTCACATGTCATGATGTCGCCAGAAGGTGAGAGCTGCTCATGCCAAATCATTTATCGGCTCAGTTTACACGTTGTGATGTGACACAAACTATTTCAGCATTGTGATGCCTTTTTATTTATGTTGATTAGTTTTGTTTACGTGATGCCTTTTAGACAGTTCTCACTACTCAACCTTCTAAATTATTAGCGGCACCAAAGTATTAATCACACGCTGTTGAAAATGAAAACACAAGGTGCAGTTTGTCTCCATGTCAGGTCACTGCTGGAGCTGCACCGCTGACGGGCCTCTGGCAGCAGCCAGACCCAGCTGTGGACTTGTTTCTCCCGTTCAGACCACCGAGCTTACAGACCACAGTTAGCCTTCGTTTGTTTTGTTTTTTTATATAGCACTAAAAGTTGCTTATGCTTTGCCCCAATGACAAGTTTTCCTCCCTCAGCACTTTCTTTCTGCTGGTCAGTCTATGGAACACTTTTCTACACAGTTGTAGCTTAAACAACAACAAATATGTGACTATTTAAGCTGGTTTTGCCTATTAAGGTATTTCTAACGTTTTAAACATCTAACCAGGGACGGGGGCTGATGCCCCATATGCACTGCAGCAGGTGACCATGTGTCCCTGGAAAAATAAACAGAAATTATAAACTTGCTGCTTTTGGCTGCATACTTTATAATCAGTTTGAATTCTTTCTTTTTACTGACGCTTTCTGTTACTTACATTGCCAGTCGAGGCATCTCTTAGCTGAGAACCTAACAGAACCAGCCAGATGACAAAGTGCAGCTTATAGTTCAGAGAATATGGGACATAACCACCAGGCATTTCAGCTAAATCCTGAGCTTTTCAGAAGTTGTCAGCGCCGACTCTGTGTTGTTGCAGGTACAGCCACAGTGCGGAGGTGCAGGTCCGTCTGCAGTTCCTCACCTGTGTCTTCTCCACTCTGGGATCTCCAGACCACTTCAGTAAGATCCAGCTTCATTTCTGCTCTGTGAACAAGAAGATTCCTGTACTGATCAGTGTCCTGATACAGATTAACATTACATAGCATTACAATGATTCCATGTGTCTAAAAGGTTCTTAGGCTCGTAGTCAGTTTGTCTTCAAACTTCTTTGTTCAGAAGCACTGTGGATCAGTTTTCTTCACATAGAGCTGGAGGTTATATTTTTACTTGACATGCGACTCTCCTATTTTAAGAGGCAGTTTCACAACTGTCATGAGACTTGTGAATGTTATGACAGATCACAAAAACACACATTTCCTCACCCGCACCGTGTGATATCTTGTCACACAGCAGGTTCATGTGCCAAAGTGTGGCACACATCTTTGTCTCCAAAGCACAGCGGAGACGGCGGGATTTAAAATGTTGTGCTCAAAGCAGTGAGAACTCTTGATAAATAACACCACAACTTCTCAGAAACAGTGTTGGAGGTTTTCCAGGTTGAATTTCATTAGAATGAAATCAGTGGGAAGCAGCAGCTGCTGTGTAAGGATGCTGGGAAGTCACACGGCGAGCTCGAAACTGCTCAGTGTGCTTTGATCATATGGTCAGCAGCAATGTTAACGAGCTGTCATTTGTAGTAAATGGTTAATGTGCTCGTGTATTTCACAAAGAAAAGAACTTAAACAGTAGTTTAAAAACCTTTGAAGGAACCTTCGATTTGTGTCTGGTTGTTCTTCAGTGAACGATGTTGAAATAAACCTCGTTATACAGCTTGAGCTGCCACTGAGTGTGTGCGTGCACGAGAGAGCATGATGCAACCCTGAGGGTAAACTATAAAGATTTTATTAGTGTTCCCATGTTTAGCGCAGCGTGATCACCTGCAGCGAACATTCTAGTTTCATCTAAATTTAGCTGGAGTGACTCGGCGAGTGCAACATAGCCAAGCCTCACTTCCTCAGACTGTGAAACCACAGGTACGACGGTAAAGACACTGTAGAACCTCAGTGTTGGCTCATGACATTTGTCAAGCCTTGCTCCAAAGTCTGAGGATTTGATAGAAATTACACCAAAGGGTTACGAGTGTGTGACTGCACAGGAGTTTAAACTCTTCACTGCCACAGAAAACCAGCCTTTACACATCAGACATGACTAGAATTTGTCCTGTCGTGTTTGTCTTTCTGTTGTTCCCGGTTATTCTTAGCTGTCATGTTCCTTTGTGACAGGTTTTGTGATGCACAGCATGTAAAATACTTCACAGGAAAATATTTAGAAGACTAACATAACCTGATAGGTTTGTCCAACAGAGACGTTCTCTTCTTTCTAATACCATATTAATGTTTTGTCTAAATCTGATTCCTTGCACCTTTCTTGGGGCCTGTCCCCCGTGTTTAGAACTGATGTATTTGCAGAGTGATTAAAGCTGGAGACTGTTTTGGTCGAGTCGGTGTTTGGATTGGATGGACCTCCTGTGTGAGTGTGTTTGTGTGTTCCCGTGTCTCAGGACTCAGCCTGGAGCAAGTGGACATCCTGTGGCACTGCCTTGTGGAAGATGCTGAGTGCTACGACGACGCACTGCACTGGTTCCTCAATCAGGTCCGCAGCAAGGACCAGCACGCCATGGGCATGGAGACCTACAAACACCTTTTCCTGGAGAAGGTAGAGATAAGAAGGGGGATGCAAACACACTTGACAAACGTTTCATGAAGTCTGGTGGGACTGGTTTCAGTTGCGGGGGGGTTTTCCAGCTCCTGAAGGTTTTGCTCTGTTCAGAGACCATCAGTACTCCACAAATGCACAGATTGAGCCTGTTGGTATAAATCCCCCACCCAAAAAACTCAATGCCTCTGAACTGATTACATTTAGGATATAAACTGAAACATCAAGTGCATCACCAGAGTCTTAATTCAAAACATTTAGAAAGGGTTTGTGATTGTTGGTCTATTTATTTGGCATCTCTGTCTGTTTGGAATCCCAGCATGCACTAGTGGGCAGCTCAGGGAACATTTGGCAGCATTTCCAAAACATCCACCGTGTTTCTCGGGTTTAAAATCTGCTGATTAGTGACAGCACAGCGAGTGGCACGTTCGACAGATCGTGTTACGAAGTGTTTGTGTCGATGTCAGAGAAATCGAGCTATTAATCTGTCCCATGTTTCACCATGGTCACCCCACATACTGAAACAAGTAAAGCTGATTTCCCGATACGAGTGTCACGGCCTCTGACACATTTAGTTTTACACATTTATTCCGGTTTATTGCTCAGGTGGAGTGGAAACACTGGGGATGATTCCACTGGAGCAGTAGCGGTGGGTTGACGTTGCTTTGTTTGTGTTTAACATCATTGCGCGTTTCCAGATGCCCCAGCTGAAGCCAGAGACCATCAGCATGACGGGACTCAACCTCTTTCAGCACCTTTGTAACCTGGCCCGCCTCGCCACCAGCACACTGGACAATGCCTCCAGCTGTGAGGTACACTGACTCTTCACGTTCACCTCACTGCTCTAAAATCAAACACACATTGACCTCAGTCCAATGAGAGTAGAGCAACTGATGACTCTAGTTACTGTGTGTCTCTCCAGCTGTGTGGCATGGACCAGCTGTGGGGCATCGCTCTGCGAGCTCAGTCCGCCGACATCAGCCGCGCCGCCATCCAGTACATCAACTCCTACTACATCAACGGTCAGTTTACCCCCATCATTTACACTCAGTGACACACAAAGGTACACACACCTTAGTGCAAATACTTTAGCATAGTCTTACAAAAGCCATGTAACCTCAGACATATTGGGACAGTTCAAGATGAACCTAACTGTTAACGTGTGTGTTTTTGTGTTGCTGTGTGAGTGGTTATGCAGTGCACTGAAGGTGTGACCAAAACATATGTGGAGCTTTAACAAGCACTGATGGTCACATGAAACAAAGACTGAACATTTGAATGTTCAGTGTACTTTCCATGCTTTATGACTTTAAAGCACTAATGTCAAAGTGTAAACATCACTACGGATTGTTGTTGAAGTTTAGATGTCTGTTTTTGACCCACATCATGTCTTTGCGCGTCTCTGCTGCGTGGATGTCGGTGTCTCCAGCCGGTAAGACGGGCCTGGAGAAGGAACAGGAGTTTATCAGGAAGTGTATGGAGAGTCTGCTGATGGCTTCAGCCAACCTGGAGAAGGACGCTCACTCCAGCCTGACCAGCATCGAGAGGGGCCTGCTCATGCTCAAAACACACCTGGAGGCCTTTCGACGCAGGTGCGCCACCAGAGATGCTTACACAAAATGAAAACCGGTCATGACCACATGTAGAGGTGTCTCAGTCACTGCTTTCTGTCCTGTCCTGTCCTTGCCAGGTTTGCCTACCACCTGCGGCAGTGGCAGATCGAGGGCACAGGCATCAGCAGCCACCTGAAGGCTCTGAGTGACAAACAGTCTCTGCCGCTCAGGATCGTGTGTCAGCCCGCCGGCCTACCTGACAAGGTGACTGCTGGAGCAGATTTACTGCAAACCAGCAGTAAACGGTGGACAACTGCATGTGACGTGCAGCTGTGTCACTGAAACTGAGCTTACAGCAGAGAAATGGAGGGGCTTTTTGGCAGCAGCTGAAGTTGCTCATTTAATGGAAACGGGGGGGGGTTGAGAGAAGGAGGCAATGGAGATAATCCTAGAAAAAAATGTGTAGTTATATGCTGTTTTATTATGTTCATGAGTCATTAATATAGTAAGGTGGAAAAAGAAACTCCTCTGGTTCTGTTTGAAGTGTGAGATCTAAGTCAGGTTAACCCAACAGTCCTGCAGTAAATCCTCCTCCATGACGGTGATGGAGTTCATTCTGCGTTGAATGGACACCTCTGTCAAACAGTCTGTGTTGCTGCTCAGCTGCACCGTTATACAGAGAGATGTTAGTATCACACAGTGTATAATGAAACAGCTTGAGTCCTTAAAAAGTCTAAAATCCACTCATTTGAACTTTAGGCCTTACGAACTCTTAAAATGCCTTGAATATGATTTTAATAGGTCTTAAAAATTGTTGGTCCTGTTTAGGCTGCATTAACTCCAGTTGTACTTTTGTGTTCTTGGGAAAATCTTTAGTAGTTGTAGTACTGTACCTTGGTACCATGTTGTACTTCTTTGTCCAAGAAGTACTTGTGAAGTAATCAGCATAAATACTCAACAGATTTTTCTTCATATCTCATATCGAGTGTGAAAAAGGTCTTAAATCACATTCAACACTGTCAAAATAAATCTTAAAACTTGACAGTTGTGATTAAGGCCAGCATTATGTCGTTTATCATGATACGGGTGGCCTAAGTGAAAAACAGACAACTTGAAGAAAATGGTCGTGTTCGCCTGCTGCTGCTGTAGCGTCTGAGTCAGACATGTTCACATTCTCTTGGTCCTAAAGAACAAGCCAGATTTAATTTTAACGTAAAAAATTGACTTGTTAATTTGTTAGCGTTTCTTTCTTCCCCAGATGACCATCGAGATGTACCCCAGTGACCAGGTGGCAGACCTGCGAGCTGAGGTGACTCACTGGTACGAGAACCTGCAGAAGGAGCAGATGAACCAGCAGGCGCAGCTGCAGGAGTTTGGCCAGAGTGGCCGGCAGGCAGGAGAATTCCCAGGTCAGCTGTCACAACTCCTCCCTGGTCTTTCACATGCACAAAAACATCTCTAGATCCAGCTGTCACACCATTGGTAGCGTCCCCTCATTCGATTCTGTTAGAAGCCTTTATGAGCTTGTGTGTGCTGATGCTTCCTGCAGGTGGTTTGATGGGACCAGTCAGGATGATCTCCTCTGGCCATGAACTGACCACTGACTACGATGAGAAGACTCTGCATGAGCTGGGCTTCAAAGACATGCAGGTGACTGTGGATTCTCATGTAACTACCCCCACCTTTCCTCTGTCTGTTTTCCCTGGTCATGTAACTGACGACAGATTGTGTAGAAACTGTTACAACTGATGATTCATCACTGTGTCATCTTTGTCTGTTTGGTCCCAGATGGTGTTTGTGTCTCTTGGAGCACCGCGGAGGGAGAGGAAGGGGGAGGGTGTCCAGCTGCCGGCCTCCTGTCTGCCTCCTCCCCAGAAGGAGCACATCCCCATGCTGCTGCTCCTCCAGGAGCCACACCTCACCACACTGTTTGACCTGCTGGAGATGCTGGCCTGCTTCAAACCGCCCAGCCCCAGCAACGACAAGGTCCACGAGAGCCCCGAGGTGGGTGGCACTGACAGGG
>NW_018128229.1:45399-63486 GCF_001952655.1 Monopterus albus | reverse complement strand
TTATGCAGCATGACTTATGATGTAGACAACAAAACTATGGAGTCTCATTTTACGACCACAAAGCTGAAAATTGTGTTTTGCATCCAGAGTGCACGTTGTGAGGAGCTTCACCTCCATGCAGAGAATTTGTCTCGCCGGGTCTGGGAGCTGTTGATGCTTCTTCCTACGTGTCCCAAGATGCTGCAGGCCTTCCAGAACATCTCAGACGACACGGTCAGTCACCGCACTTTTCAGACAAACTTGTGCCTGAATTAACAGAACAACAAAGTCAATTCATCAGAGTCAAAGAACAAATGTTCATTTCCATGGCTGCCATTTTGCACTGGCATTTAACCGTCATACAGAGAGCAGTTTGGAATGTTCTTCAGCTGTGTTTTGTTCTCAAACAGGATAATTGACCTTGTGTTTTTGTGTAGAATGGAGAGGGTCTGTGCTGGAAGGAGCTGCTGAAGATGAAAAGTCCTCACAAGCTGCTCTATGCTCTGGAGATCATTGAGGCGCTGGGCAAACCCAACCGACGTATCCACAGAGAGTCCACTGTAAGAGAGACGCTCATTGTTCTCTTTAAACATCTGCCCACATCCAGTTTATAATGCTGGTGTCTGAGCTGAGTCCATGTTACCCAGTTCTGAGTCATCACGGTCTGCATTAAACACAAGTGAAACTGCTCTCACCAATTTAAGAGGCGTTTACTTACTGTGTGTGACATGGAGACAAATATAAAAGTGATTTATAGGACGGTGGTGTGTACACTCCGGTGGAAGTGCAGGTGAACAGGTTTCATTTTCAGTATCTTGTACCAAATTAATATGGCCAGCTTCCAAGTCCGAATACAGTCGATGCTCCAGTCCGAGTTGAATCACGAGTCCTGAAAATCAGGGCTTGAGTTGTCCTAGATTTGTTGTTGGCTGCTGTTTGTGTGTCTCACTGTGGAGCCTGCTGTGTGTGTTCTCAGGGCAGCTACAGTGACCTCTATCCAGACTCTGACGACTCCAGTGAGGACCAGATAGAAAACAGCAAGAACACCTGGAGCTGCAAGGTACAGACACGGAGAGGAACCGTGCTGAGGAGCTTGACATGGCTTTTCTTTCAAACTTGTGAAGTCAATCAAACCACAATACACAATTACAGATGCTGACCAGTAACAGCATCACATACTTATATATGGGGTGGCTGTGTGGCTGTGGCTCACGAGGTAGGGCAGTCGTCTCCTGACCAGCAAGTTGGTGGTTCGACTCCCGGTCTCCCCACATGCCTAAGTGTCCCTGAGCATGACACTGAACCCCGAATGGCTTTACTAGCGCCGTGTGAATGTTGTGTGTGAATGGTGTATGATCTCCTGTAAAGCGCTTTGACCAGTGCAACACACTGTGAGAAAAAGCGCTATATAAAATACAGTCCATTTACCATATAGAACGTAGCAGTGAATTTTAAACAGCTGTGGTTCCTCTTTGTCTCCTTCAGTTTGTTTCCTCTGGGGGCCTCCAGCTGCTCCTGGAGATCTTCAACTCGGGCATCCTGGAGCCCAAAGACCAGGAGTCCTGGACTGTGGTGAGAAGAGCCGAAATTAAAAACCTCATAGTCATTGTGGGAATCTTTGTGTGGTTTTAATTTAGCTTCTGCTCTGCAGTGGCTGCTGGACTGCCTGGCCTGCCTGCTGAAGCTCATCTGTCAGTTTGCTGTGGACCCTGCAGACCTGGACCTGGCCTACCACGACGTGTTCTCCTGGTCTGGCCTCGCCGACAGCCAGCGCAAACGAGCATGGCCGGGCAAATCTCGCAAGTCTACCGTAGAGCATGGGAAAGTCCTGCACATCCCTCGGCTCACCCAGGTGAGCAGCACTGTGCCGCAGAAAAGAACAGCAGAGGGTTGAAGGACTGTGCTGCAGTAGTTACTTTCAACACTCTTGGATTTGATCTGTGTGTTGGTTTACAGATGTTCCTCAGCCTCGTCCAGGGCACCAACCTCATCCAGCGTTTGATCAATGTGGCCTACACATACGACAACCTCGCACACAGGTGACACAACACAGGACCACAGAAAATGGTGTTTTGCCAAGTGTTCTGTAAATACTGAAAGTATAACTGACGTGTTTTCTTTCGATTTAACAGAGTTCTCAAGGCTCAGTCTGACCACAGGTCTCGTCACGAAGGTGAGGACTTGTATAGAATGTGGCATTCTTAATGTTCAGCTAGTCATCACACAGAAATCGGTAATGAAACTCTCAAAGGAAGGACAACAGAAGCATGCAGCAAGGAGAAACCTACAGGGTGAACTTGAGGTCACCCCTAAACAAATCGTGTATCTGCACAAGAAGCAGGTGTGAGAGAGAAATGGAAAATGTGGGCTGCAGCATGACTCTGGTGTTTGTTTGCCTCCAGTGACTCACTACTCCATGTGGCTGCTGGTGAGCTGGGCTCACTGCTCCTCCACGGTGAAGTCCAGTCTGGCTGACAGCGACCACCTCCACGACTGGCTGAAGAAACTCACCCTGCTGGTGCCTGAAGTGAGTCCAAACACCCACAGGGCCCACAAGTCTACATCGATCTGTCTGGACTCTGTTCCTCATACCTTCTACTGACAGATCAGATTTTTACAGTTTGGTCAACAAGCCTAAGGATATGTTTATATTTGGAGCTCCTGTTTAAAGACTGTTAAATCCAGAGTGCTGCAGGTTGATTATCTTTTTAAGGGTCATGCCACAGCTCCCAGGAGGGTTGTGGGGTTGTTGCTAAAAGAAGATGTAATTAAATCAACGTGGAGCATGTTGTGGGCTAATGATGTCACTTAAACACACTCGTAAAATGTTTTTATCCTCAGAAGGCTGATGGAGCCTTCTCTTCATAAATTGTTTAGGTGAATGAAGCTTGTGTGTCTGCCCATGAAAGTAAGCAAATATGCAAAATGTTGAACTGTGTCTTTAAATCAAACAATTTATGACATAGGAGATCTTGACTTGATGTATCAGAGCAGGTGGTCCTCACATACCTGAAGAAGCTTAACTCTGAACACCTGATTGATGCCAGCTGATCTCTTAACTGCACTAAAGCTGTTCATTGGTTCGTCACTGGTACATGTACTGTTTAAACACCACAGAAGAAGAGCACAGAAAGGACCTGAAGCTTAAGTTATTGGGGACAAGGGGACACAACAAGAAACGTTAGTTGTGGTTTAAAAGTAGGATGTCAGTTGAAGCTGTAGGTTTACCATACATTGTCTTCTGTGTTCTTGTCGTCAGCCCACGGTGAGGCATGAGGCGTGCAACGGCCTCTACAAGCTCTCCCTGTCAGGTCTGGAGGGAGGAGAGTCCATCAACAGATCCTTCCTGCTGCTCGCCGCCTCCACGCTGCTGAAGTTCCTCCCTGATGCACAGGCCCTCAAGCCACTGAGGGTGGGTTTCACAGACACACACCTGCAGTCAAACTCAAGCCGAGCCTCTTGGAAGAAAGCACACATACAAAGGAAACGTGTTGGCCAGCTAGGCTTTGTCTAGAAGTCCTCAGGGACGAATCCAGTCAGTGAGACTTTGTCCCTCTGGTTGGATTAATGCTGGGGACACTGGGACAAACTTTCACCTCCTCTGTCAGGACCGGCATCCTGCTGCAGAGGACTGATGGTTACCCCCGATCCTTCAGCGGCCTCACACAAAACGTCCCATTGCTGATCAAACTCAGTATGTGCACTTTGCTATAAACAGGAAGATTTCATTGTAGCATTTGCATTTGCAGGTGGAGGACTACGAAGAGGAGCCTCTGCTCAGGACCGGCTGTAAGGAGTACTTCTGGCTGCTCTGTAAACTGATCGACAACATCCACGTGAAGGACGCCAGCCAGGTGGGAACCGCACAGCACTAAGGAGCAAACTGACCTGTAGTGATGCGTTGCTGAAAGGTTGCTAGTATTGTCATGATGCTTTATTGAGCTCTTGCTAGCGCTGGTCTGTTTGAACTCACAGAAGGTCTCTCCCTCTCTGTCGCTGGCCGGCGCGATGCAGACCACACTACTGGACCTGGACGCTCTCGCCCGACACCTGGCCGACTGCATCAGGAGGTCAGACGCTCGGACTAAGTACATGAGGTGTATGAACCTGCAGCAGGGTTAGAGTTAGGGTTTGTTTTGAACCTAATGACTAAACTTCTTTTGTTTGTTTTGAGGAGCATTTGCGCAGATGGTTTTTTTTTTGCTTTGTGGTTTGGCTTGTTGTCATCAGATCACAATGGAAAATGTCCACATTGTGCACATAAAGAGTTTGTGTTGCTTGCATTTTGATTGTCTAAAACAGTTCATACGAACCTCATTTGGATGTATAGCATCTAATATTGCATTGATGTAAAGATTAGTTGTGGTTTGATGCACCTTGGTTCTCATGTTGTTGGTAACACTGTACACACCAGGGTAGTGGATTATATCTTTGACCACAGCTGTGTCACTAAGAAGACACCGTTGTCACATAAAGTAGTAGATCCACTGTTTCTGTGACGAGCTGTGACTCAGCTCATCCAGCGTTTCTCAACACACTTTGTGATCGAGTCTGGAAAAAATGAAACGACCTTGTGTGAACTGTAGCGTGTTGTTCAGTCCCTACCATGACCTCGGTGTTCCTCTGTCCTCCAGCCGTGAGATACTGGACCAGCAGGATGGGACAATCGAGGATGACGGGCTCACCGGCCTCCTGCGTCTCGCCACCAGCGTCCTCAAGCACAAGCCTCCCTTCAAGTTCTCCCGAGAGGGGCAGGAGTTCCTGCGTGACGTCCACAACCTCCTCTTCCTCCTGCCCAGCCTGGCCGACCGCGCTCAGCCCAAGTGCAAGTCCCACGCAGCCAGGGCCGCCGCCTACGACCTGCTGGTGGAGACGGTGAAGGGCTCGGTGGAGAACTACAGGCTTCTCCACAACTGGGTCATGTCACAGCACATGCAGGGTGAGGACGCTCACTCCCTCAGTTTGTTACTAGGTAGACTAAAGCTACTAGCACACAAATCAGACTTAGTCCAGCGTGATTGACTCGCCATTTAAAATGTTGTTTGCTGTTAATGTTCTTATGGTGTGCTGGGATTGCAACATGTGGATATAAAAATATGGAATACTGTAACATGTTTATGCAGCCACCAGAGACGGAGCAACACTTTCATTTATTTGGCACAGACTGTGCAGCATTCACTTGTTTACTGAAGCAGGAAGTTACACTTGGTGGAAGGAGTCCTCTGGGACATGTTGTCACATAGGTGTGACTAATGCTGGAGACAGTGAAACCTCTGTCACACTGCACTGATGGAGCTTGTCAGAAAATAGGAAACAAACAAATGTTCAAAACTAAATATTTTCCTTCCAGCCTCTCATGCCCCATACAAGTGGGACTACTGGCCCCATGATGACGTTCGGGCCGAGTGTCGCTTCGTGGGTCTGACCAACCTGGGAGCAACCTGTTACCTGGCTTCCACCATCCAGCAGCTCTACATGATCCCTGAGGCCCGTCAGGCCGTCTTCACTGCTAAGGTCGGTACCCTCAGGACAGACCGGAACCTGAGGACACAACAGGAAAACATCATTCAGATTCAAAACGGTGTAGATTCTCATCTGGCGTGTGTGTGTGTGTGTGTGCGCAGTATGCTGAGGATATCAAACATAAGACCACACTGCTGGAACTGCAGAAGATGTTCACCTATCTCATGGTGAGTCCAATGTTGTGCTTTAATAATGTCACCGTGCAGCACTGACCTCAGTGTCTCGATCCTCCTGTAGATGATGTAAAGGCACATTCAGACATCATGAACATCTAGACTTGTTTGTCAGAGTTGTTTGCACTTTCAAAGGTGTGTGTGTGTGTGTGTGTGTGAGAACAGCTTGTCTGTTAAAGCAGATTGTTACTCATAAGTTAGTTGTTGGAAAATGGCAAAAAGTGACGACTAAAGAAATCAGACTGCACTCGCATGGAAGAAAAACAGACTAGACCAAAGGAGCCGTTTTTATTTTGCATCCGTTTAATCAGTTAAATAAAAAGTTAGTTAAAAGTTTGTATCTCTGTAGTTTGTAATATGTTGTCTGGAGAGAGTCTGAGTCAACTGTGACGTTCTCTTCCCCCCCCCCCCTCCGTTGCCCGTACAATGTTTTCTGTGTTCAGGAGAGTGAGAGGAAAGCCTACAACCCCCGGCCCTTCTGTAAAACCTACACCATGGACAAACAACCTCTCAACACCGGAGAGCAGAAGGACATGACCGAGTTTTTCACCGACCTCATCACCAAGATAGAGGAGATGTCCCTGGAGCTGGTAAACACACAGTTTTACACCTTAAGGTTTCTGACGCCTGGTAAAATGTGCTGGTTGTACAAAAGTGGGAAATCCTATATACTGAGAATAATGTCACTGATGTTGTTTTTTTTTTCTAGTTTAGGTTGAAAACCACCTCTTATTTGTTTTTTCCTCAGAAAAACACAGTGAAGACTCTGTTTGGAGGCGTCATTACCAACAACGTGGTCTCTCTGGTGAGTTGAAGGAGAATTATTTGCTCTGAAATGTAACACAAGTGAACTTTGACAGCTTTTATTTTTTGTTGTTCATAATTTGATTACTCTGACCTATAAGACTACAGTGAATATGAAGAAGCTGTTGTTCTCTGACTGCAGCCTGCTTTATCTGGTTTTATTGAACTTTGTTCATAAGCAAGACAGATGTTTTAATTATTATTAGGACAGATGATAGCCATACAGTATCTGTCACATTGAACTTAGGGTAAAACTCCTGAGGTTTTTCAAGTGATTGATATCCAGGAGAGTTTTGGTACCTGTTCAGAATGTTTTTTTAAATTTATCATGACATAAAGTTGTTTGATCCAAGCTTTATGAGTTAACGTGGTGGAGGTGTTTTAGTTTGGCCTCCTCACTGTGACAGTCTGAGTGGACGCTTTGCCGTCTGTCCTGCAGGACTGTGACCACGTCAGTCAGACTGCAGAGGAGTTTTACACCGTCAGATGTCAAGTAGCAGATATGAAGAACATCTACGTGAGTATAGGGAACACGGCTTGTCTCAGTTTTTTGGAGAATGTTCTCAGGAAGTTTTACGTTGTTATCGCCTTTCTTCAGGAATCTCTGGACGAGGTGACCATCAAGGACACACTGGAGGGCGACAACATGTACACCTGCTCCCAGTGTGGGAGGAAGGTCCGTGCAGAGAAGAGGTCAGAACCGCTCAAACACTTGGGTCACCATCTTCTAAATGTCCGATAGAAATGTTACGGTTCGATTCGTTCGATCTCGGTGTTGAATCTTTTATTTTGCCTGCGTAAGACATTGTTCAGACTGAGTTTCAACAGTGTGAAAAAACGCAGCCCTCTTCATCATTTCTATGGGGGACTGCGTTCAGCGCAGCCAGAACCAGCACCGTAGGGAGTTCTGGCAAAATGACACAACCCCGTGTGGCAAAAAAGTTGGATCTGGTTCAACTTTCACTGCACTGGAATGTGACATCATCCGGCAAAGGCCCGGCATTGACCAGTCACGTAGAGCAGAAAGTGGACGTCCACGGGAAGAACTCTTTTGTTAACCTTGTTAGCTGAGCATTCACTGTCGAGTTTAGACCACAGTTAACGCACCGTAACGCCACGCCATGTGTTTTCGTTAAACTGTTTTTTATCTGTCAGTGTCGACACACTGATGATAGAAGTGGTGCTAAGGTAGAGTAGGCTACGTTAGCAGCATGGCTAACCAAAACACAACACAAACTCACGTGGACTCGTCATAACGTGGCCATATTGTACACGCCTACAACGCTCCTCACTCCCTGGCCAGCACTGCCCCGTGTGTAAAAACTCAGCAGGGAGGGGTTTCTTTGCTGGATCGCTGTGAATGTACGTTAACACTGCCTCGCTCTTCACACAGAGCTTGTTTCAAGAAGCTGCCTCGCATCCTGAGCTTCAACACCATGAGATACACCTTCAACATGGTGACAATGATGAAGGAGAAGGTCAACACCCACTTCTCCTTCCCCCTGCGCCTCGACATGACGCCCTACACCGAGGACTTCCTCATGGGAAAAGGAGAACACAAAGAGGGTCAGTGGACATGTCGCACAACATGTTGCACACTTTGTTCCTCCAAGTGGCTTGGACACTTTTTATACACTTTGGACCATCAGACCTGATTCTGTTTTAAATCTACTGCTATGAAAACCTTATTGCTCTGCAAGTAATACCACAAAATCAATTCTGGTTTCACAGCTGTGACCAAAAGCTGTTTTTATTTGTCTAATCCTAAACCAAAATAAGGGTGAGACGCAGAAAACCGTTGGTCACGAGAAGCGGCAGGCAAATAGTCTATTAATACACACCTCTGTGGAAACAGCGTGCATCTATTCCAGAATAAACTGTGTATTTGACAAAACACAAAAGATGCTGAAGAGTCCTCGGACTTGCTGCCTCGTGATAACGTCTCCGAGTTTGGGCTGTGTGCTACAGGTTTTCGAGAAGATTGCGAGGCTCAAGTCACTGAGAGCTACGAGTATGACCTCATCGGGGTCACGGTGCACACGGGCACAGCAGATGGCGGCCATTACTACAGCTTCGTCAGAGACATCGTCAACCCACATGCCTACAAGAACAACAAGTGGTGAGAGCAGTTAAAGCAGTTCATAGACCAGCAGTTTCAGGTTTGTCACACATGGAGCACATAAACCAAATGCTTTTCAGGTACCTGTTCAACGATGCTGAGGTGAAGCCCTTCGACTCGGCCCAGCTGGCGTCGGAGTGCTTCGGGGGAGAGATGACGGTACGAGCTGCAGCGGAGGAGACGTAATGCCGCCGTTTTCCATTCGTCTGCTTTGAGCCCACTGACTTTATTTTCTCTTTTAGACTAAAACCTACGACTCCGTCACTGACAAGTTCATGGATTTCTCCTTTGAGAAGGTCAGGTGAATTTCTGTTACTCTGCTTCTCTGTTCTGTGCACGGTTCAGTAGGTAATAATAAATACTCCTGGGACTTTCAGACACACAGTGCCTACATGCTCTTCTATAAGAGAGTGGAGCTGGAGGAGGACAACGGGAAGGACTTTAGTTTTGATGTCTCTCCTGATCTGCTCGAGGTACTGTGGTTCTGGTTCATTCAGTTTAAATTATTCAAGACATTTATATTATTGCTTGAATCTTACATTTACACCTTTGTCTCCTTCAGTGGATTTGGCACGACAACATGCAGTTTCTCCAGGATAAAAATATATTCGAACACACCTACTTTGGGTGGGTATCACACCTGGAACTTGGTGATGAACCCCAGTCACTGTTCACCCTTCCACAGGTGTTTATATATATATATCACTTGTTGTTCTCCAGGTTCATGTGGCAGCTGTGCAGCAGCATCCCCAGCACTCTGCCTGACCCCAAAGCTGTCTCACTCATGACGGCTAAGGTGAGAAATCTCGCTGCGTCGCACAGTGTTTACCTTTGTCGTCATTAGTCCTTGATACAGCGCTGAAAGTGGATCAAGGAAAAATGAGCAGTCAGGTTTTAATTTGACAGGTTAGGGTTAGGGTGACAGGCGAAATGATTAACACAGCACTGGATTCAGTTTCTTACGTACAGAATGGTCTCTTTCCTGTGATCTGCAGCAGTGTTGGGTAGAAAGTGTTTTAGTTGCCGATGCAGGTCGTCAAAAGAACGGAAACTAAAACGAGAAGTTTTATAGCTATTGTGATGTGACTGTGCTGCAGGAGGCTGCTGAATCTGTGGAGGTCAGTCGGCACCAACACCTCACTTTTATGCCGCTTAGATGCTGCAGGTCCTGGAAGCACTGAACAAATGTGATATAATAAAGAATAATTCTAGACCACATGGTCCTGGCTGGGTTTCATGACATCTATATTAAACTACATTAGTCTTGCATGTAATCTGGTGGAGCCTGACATCACATGAAACACCTGAAAAGATCCTTTCTTTACTGTGCACCTTCTTCCCTCTGCAGCTCAGCACGTCCTTCGTCCTCGAGACTTTTATTCACTCTAAGGAAAAGGTAATGTGCCGTGTCCTGAATGTGGGACTTTCAGTTTCTAACTGCTTCTGCTCTGAGTAGCACAGACAGACGGGATGACAGTGACAATCTCCTTCCTGCTCTGTTCCCTCCAGCCCACCATGCTGCAGTGGATTGAGCTCCTGACCAAACAGTTCAACAACAGCCAGGCGGCCTGTGAGGTCTGTTTCACAGCTGTTGTGCTACACAGCTGTGCGCTCTCATTGTTTTAGTGTCTGCATGTTGCATGTCACTGAGTCCTCCTTCTCTGTCTCAGTGGTTTTTGGATCGGATGGCTGACGACAACTGGTGGCCAATGCAGATCCTGATTAAGTGTCCCAATCAGATCGTCAGACAGGTGACGCATTTATTATTTCCCATTTGTCTCATTTCCTTTTTTTGTCCTCCTCCTGCTGACCTTAGTTTTCCTTGCAGATGTTTTTAAAATCGGTCATTTAACCTTTATTTCCCAGGGACAATCCCACTGAGGCTAAAAAGCTCGTTTTAATGGGAGCCCTGGGAAGATGATGGCCTCAGAGCTGTAGACAGGACGACATTAGGAACATACATATACACTCCCTAACTCAGTGTTAACATTACAGTTGGAATAATGATTGATTGATAATCTGTCACAAGCGATTACAGTTGGAATAATGATTGATTGATTGATTGATAATCTGTCACAAGCAGCATTTAAAGAGTTTTCTGAAACAAGTACATGATGAAAAGGAATTTTGTGCCAGGGAATTTATAATGTCTTAACTTTCCTGAGGATGCTACATTTGTTGGTTTGATATCGTGATTTAAGTTCAGTCTTCATTTGATCTTATGTCTGAATCCCTCACACACACACACACACACACACACAGTTGATTCGACTCTGTCTTCCAGATGTTCCAGAGGCTATGTCATACAGAGGCTGCGGCCGGTTCACGCTCACCTCTACCTGCAGCCCGGGATGGAGGATGGGTACGTTCACCGTTTTACAGAGTTTGTTCTTAAACCTGAATGAAAACATCATTTTAGAAAACTTGTTTCTAGTTTTTACGTTAGTGTTTTTATTGCACTGACATTAAACCAATTTAAATTTGAAACCAGCAGTTGGAGTAGAAGCCAGGTCTCATTGTAGGCTCTTCCCCAGTCCCAAAAAGAATACATGAAACAGCTGGTTGTTACCCTGGAGCCATCAGAGGTGTGCAGCACAGAAAGACAGTGCTGTGTCTGTGAAGTCAGATGGCGACAGAGACCCCAGCGTCTCGGCATCTTTGTCACTCTGGACTCTGAGAAAGATGTGTGGCTCCACATGACTGAAACGCACACAAAGCTAGAAAAATGTACTAAAGCCTGTAGTTTGTGGCGCAGATGTGTGACACAGGAGCAGCAGGGGTACACCTGTAACTGTTGGTTTTCCCATGTCTGTTCAGCTCTGACGACATGGACGGCCCCGTGGACCAGCCGATCCTGCGTCACTCGCTTTGTTAAGACCCTCCTGTCCATCATGGAACATGGCGTCAAGCCCCACAGCAAACACCTGACCGAGTACTTCGCCTTCCTCTACGAGTTTGCCAAGATGGGGGAGGAGGAGGTCAGTGCGAACAGCCACACAATCCAAATGACGTGTTTAGTAGAACTAGGATGTCGGTCTGCTCTGTTGAGTGGCGTCGGTCAGGCCCGGTCCTGTTGGCTGGGCTGAGCTGGCTTTAACTGAGTGCTTCATCTCACACACACACACACACACACACACACACACACACACACACACACACACACACACACACACACACAGCTGAGGGTCTTTCTCTGAGCACCACTGAAGTGCAGCTGGGACAGAGTCTGTAGGTTTAATGCTGCTGCTTCCGTCTCCAGCACAGTTTGTAGCCAGAATCCCTCAGAGTTTGTTGTTAAAGATAACAAACTGACAAATTACCGTTGCTCTGTGCTAAACGTAATAATGATGGCGCTGTCTTGTCTGTTTTCACTTGCACTGGTCCTAAAGTGTCCCTGCTAAGTCATCAGCTGAAAATATCTGACTCTCTGAATCTGTTTCGTTTTCATTTGAAAATCTGACTCTGTTATTTCTATGTTTTTTGTGTGTGTGTGGCTGTTTAAAGGTGTTTTTACAGCCGTTATCTTGTGTCCACAGAGTCAGTTCTTGTTGTCGCTACAAGCGATCTCCATCATGGTGCATTTCTACATGGGAACCAAAGGCCCTGAGAATGTGAGTAACACACCGATCACCGTGTTCATGCTTAACAAGTCACTCTATTAATTCACAGCCACAGTTTTGTCCTTCTGTGTAAATGTCTGGTTCTGGTGTTTGTTTCATTTCTCACTATATGAGATAACTCCACAGTCCTCCCGTTACCTGGGAGGGGGGGGATGAGTATATTGTTTAATATTGTTAATATGATAATAAACGTGAATCCACTGTGTTGAAATTTTTAACTCCCCAAAACGCTAAATCAATGGGAGCCCTGAGCCCCAGCACTCGTTTCAGTGCTGTGGTGGCGATCTCAGGGTATTCTGTCATGACTTTAATCCAGAACACCGACAGAGTTGTTGTCTCGAACATACTTTTAAGGCCGCCGTCATTTGCGATCTCCAGCAGTTGATCTTCTTGTTGCACAGACCTGCTGGATTCACCTGGTTTGTTGACAAATGGGTTGCGGATCCATTCCTTGTTAGTTCGTGGGTCCTTTGTGGTTGGGAAGTAGCGCTCGAACTCTTTTAAAAGCAAAGACATGTGATCGTGCACCAGCTGGGAGAATGAAGGCTCAGGCTCAGTCTCACCCACAATCCCCGCTAATGTTTGAAACATGTCCAAAATGCCTCTGTTGACGCGCCGTCCCCACAAATCCAGTTTGGCTTTAAATGCAGCTACTTTATCTGCCAACTTGAAGACAGTTGTCATTTTCCCCTGAAGTGACAGATTGAGTTCATTGAGCAGGCTGAATATGTCCACATGTAAGCCAGTTTTGGCGCTCAAGTGACCGAGATGTAACCGAGAGAATGCGGTCATTTTTCAAAATAAAAGATCGTTCAGACTCAGATAATAAATAAAACGGAAATAATTAATGATTTTTAGTGCGGCCCGGTACCAAGTGATCCACGGACCGGTACCGGTCCGCGGCCCGGGGGTTGGGGACCACTGGTATAAAGAACACGCTGAAATCATTTTTCCACATAAGAACAAATGCATTTGTTTAAACAGCACTCGTAGTGTTTCTGTGCAGTGCGTTAAATAAAATAGAATGTTGACAAAGTGCACAGCGTGTCCTTAGTGTAAACACAAACACAAATGTTTAGGATTAAAACAACTTGCACTTTAATAAAACGTACCTGACAATGTGAGTAACTGCTCATGTAAAGAGCCGGTGCACACGTTACTTCTGCTGTTGACCGTTCAAAATGAATGTATACATAAACAATCCTCAGCACATTTAGCTTGTGCACAGTCCCCGTTAACGTACTTTTGTCATCAATGTTCCTGCACACACCCACAGTTCTTGGCTTTGCTTACTGCGTTTAATATAGTGGCAGTGCTTGGCTGTTTACATTTCATGCCTACATGACTGAGCAGCTTACACAGAACCACCCTTATGTTCCTAAATATATGATTAACATTATGTTATACGTAACCACGTTACTTAAAATCAGGTATGTGATCATTTTAGTTTCATTACGTTGACTTGCGTAGCTCGAGACTCCCCCTTCTTCTGTAACTGTCTTCTCTTTAACTGCTAATGCGTTAGCCTCGCGTTCCCCTGCCGCCACAGATACGTTTTCCATACTTGGCACCAGACGGTTTTCTTTCTGATTATAAAAATAAGTGCTCCCAAACTTTAGACAACTGGTCGTCCACTTCTCTCTGCCGTGACCGTGCTCACTACTAACTGCTGCTTTGGCCAAATGTTTTGATATGCCTCCCTGGCGTAGTCAGCCAATTGCTGACCTTGCTGTCTCTCACAGCTCAGTGAATATGCTCTTCTTCATTAGTACAGAATGCAGTCATGGCAGACAGTGGAAGTGACACGGCCCCCAGCACTTCCTGTGGTTTTATAATACGACGCGTCGACACTGAAATACCACAACGTTGATCATGTCGGCTAATCATCGCAGCCCTTGACTTGTCGTCCATTGTTGTATAGAGTCTGTGACACTCAACGATTGATGCTGTGTAGGTCAGGTGATAAAGGATGAGTGTCCTCTCTCAGCCTCAGGTGGAGGTGCTCTCAGAGGAGGAGGCAGAGGAGGAGGACGAGGAGGAGGACATCTTGTCTCTGGCGGAGGAGAAGTATCGTCCTGCAGCTCTGGAGAAGATGATCGCCCTCATCGCTCTGCTGGTGGAGCAGTCTCGCTCTGAGAGGTACAAATACGAGCTCTGATGGAACAACTGAGAGCAAAACTACCAATTCTTTCTGTCATGACATCTCTCTCCATGTCGTTATGGTCATTCTGCTCTGTGAGTTACTGAACGTACCAGTGACGGGCTGTCTTCTCTGTCCAGACATCTGACTCTGTCTCAGAGCGACATGGCGGCGCTGACAGGAGGGAAAGGCTTCCCCTTCCTATTCCAGCACATCAGAGACGGCATCAACATCAGACAGACGTGCAACCTCATCTTCAGCCTGTGTCGCTACAACAACCGTCTGGCCGAGCACGTGGGTTCATCTTGCGTCACTGCAGACATGTCTGGGCTTTCACTCTGGTTTCTGTCAATAGTTGATGTGTGGAAATGTGAAAAACTCACCTCTCCACTGGTTTTGTGTCTCTGCAGATTGTGTCCATGCTCTTCACCTCCATTGCAAAACTGACTCCAGAGGTAAACACAGCCAAAACATTTTTCAAATATGAAAGGGTTTGTTCCCACCACCACCTAGTGGGGTCTAGCCACACAAGTAGTTTGTTTTATTCACCGTCAGCTGTTTGTCATTGCGTTCCATCAGGCTGCCAATCCTTTCTTCAAGCTGCTGACCATGTTGATGGAGTTTGCAGGCGGACCTCCAGGGATGCCCTCCTTCGCCTCCTACATCCTCCAGAGAATCTGGGAGGTAAGTAGAGCCACTCAAGGTCCATATCAAACCACAACACTGGCTCTAGGTTGTGGAGGACAATCATCAGCAGAGCAGCTGTGTATGAGCTCAGAAGGCATAGATGTACCCACAGACCAGATGTTCCAGATGTTGAAAGGCAAAGGTCAAACTGAAGATCAGAGAAATGCAACTGTGTCAATTTGAATGAAAGATTTCACGATCATGATACTTAAACCCGTCCTCTTCACTTCCTGTCAGGTGATCGAGTACAACCCGTCCCAGTGTCTGGACTGGCTGGCTGTCCAGACTCCCAGAAACAAGCTGGCCCACAGTTGGGTGCTGCAGAACATGGAGAACTGGGTGGAGCGGTTTCTGCTGGCACACAACTACCCCCGAGTGCGCACATGTAAGACTCCATAGGGCTGCGTTTTGATCAGGCTCCATTTTCAGTCCCACTTTGGCTTTTAAACACTTTTAACAGTTAATTCTGACAGAACCAAACCAGGAGCTTAAACAACTGATACAGTCACTAAAACTGGTCACTTCAGATGATGATTTGACCAGAATCTCCATTTTATTGTGGTAGTGGTGACACTAGAGTTGTAACGGTATACCATGGTATGAATATTGATGTTATCTTACCGTGCACGTTTGCTTTTTGCTCCTTGCTTCCCCGAGTGCATGTAAGACTTTAAATGCAGGACTTGTAACAGACTGGAATACTGACGCGAATACTTCCTCTACTGCTGGTGCTCACATGCAAACTAACTTGCTCTAGTTATATGAGATGTTATAAGCTGTTTTTTAATGTTTCCAGCTCTGTTTGTTCACTAGACCCAGGTTCTGGAGTCCTGCTCAGTCAGCTGTAAGAGCCACCGCAGTAAAAAGACCCTTTTCCTGGTCTTTGAATGTCATCGTAGCTGATGATAGTAGTGTGATACTGTGATATTTTCTGAGATGGTTATCGTACCGTTTGCAACCGTAGAAGACACTGATTCAGTTTTAGTAAATTATTTATTTCACCTAGCATTTCAACTTTTTACCACTCAGCTCTGCTCTATACTCAGGCCAGTAGTCACTTATCACATCCTGTTTGGACCTTAAGTCGAACTACATCAACATCAACAGGACCAGATGAAGCAGTAATGTTGTGTGTAAAACAAAAGGATAACTGCTGGCGGCGCTTGTTACCCCGTGCCGGTACATTGTCTTAATTAGACAAACCTAACAGGACAGTGGGTTCCTTGCCCGCAGTCCTAACAGAGTCCATCTCTCCTCCAGCGGCGGCGTACCTCCTCGTTTCCCTAATCCCCAGCAACTCCTTCCGCCAGATGTTTCGCTCCACACGCTCCCTCCACCTGCCAACTCGGGAACTGCCGCTGTCGCCCGACACCACCGTGGTCCTCCATCAGGTCTACAACCTGCTGCTGGGGCTGCTGGGACGCGCCAAGCTGTACGTGGACGCCAGCGTACATGGCACTACTAAACTGGTGCAGTATTTCAGCTTCATGACCTACTGCCTCATCTCCAAGACGGAGAAGCTCATGTTCTCCGGATACTTCATGGACCTCTGGAACCTCTTCCAGGTACGTTTATCATGCTTTGATCAGCCTGGATCATTAAGATGCTGTTACTACACTGCTGCTATTATCACACTGGTGTTTCTGCTAAACGTCCCCACTAAGAATCCGAAAAGCTTCCTCATGAGCTGGGCATCAGTTGGACCAGTGCCACACCAGCAGCTCCACTCATAGAATGGGAGTAAAATGTAACCTTACATTCAGACCTGATGCTTTTTTAAAAACTGAATCCAGTTGCAAGTAAACGTCAACACTGATGTATGAAAGGTGACGCTACATTACAAATCCACAGCTGTACCAAATATCTATAAAACGGTGATAACTGAATCAGGTGGATCAGAAAACATCAGTAAAATGCTAATTAAAAACCTTTAAACTCCACTAAACGTTTTATATTAATGGTTCAAATGACCGTGTCACATGAGACTGGTCTCTCGCACTGACCAGCCCACAGGATTGTCGCCAGCTCTGCAGCTCTACAGACGTTTTACCCTCTGAGCTCTTAGTTTTGGTTTTACGTCACACGTACTGTCTGGGTTCAGCTTTGTTTCCAGCCACAGAGTTTTCTCCGGAGTGGATGGTGGCCAAGCCGGAGCTAAACCAGACAGTTGAATTCATATCAGCAGCTGTTGGATCAAATTTCACCATCGCAGTTTTAAGAAGCAATAATTTGGGAGGGTTGTGCATCTGTTGCGTTTTATCAGCTGACTCCTGCTGCGAAGCCTCCGTCCTGCTGGTATATGAACAAACAATTAACATTATATTGAAATGACACCTTTTATTGAAGGGGTTATAACTGTACTTTCCTAAACACTTAAAAATGACCTGCTACATAAATGATCTATTAAATGGTTGTATACAACTCATAAATTATGACTATAGGGGATAAAGTGAAGTGAACGTGCTCATAGTGAAGATCAGGCCAGTTACACAGGATTTATTTGGTAGGAATCTGATTCTCACTTTTCATTTATCAAGAGAAAATGTCACATTTATTTGTTGCAGCTTCTCTGTGTTTGGACAGTTTTCATCGTTTTCTGATGTTGTATAGATAAACATGGAATCAGTTCATTGAAAAATTAACCGATTCGTGTTGGTTACAGTCACCAACAGTTTGGTGCTTTGTTGACCGTCTCCTCTCGTCTTTAGCCAAAACTGTCGGAGCCGGCCATCGCCACCAACCACAACAAGCAGGCGCTACTGTCCTTCTGGTACAACGTGTGCGTGGACTGTCCGGAGAACGTGCGGCTGGTGGTGCAGAACCCCGTGGTGACCAAGAACATCGCCTTTAACTACATTCTGGCCGACCACGACGACCAGGAGGTGGTGCTCTTCAACCGCGGGATGCTGCCTGCCTACTACGGCATCCTGCGTATGTGCTGCGAGCAGTCACCCGCCTTCACCCGCCAGCTGGCTTCGCACCAGAACATCCAGTGGGCCTTCAAGAATCTGACGCCACACGCCAGCCAGTAACCCGGGGTGG
>NW_018128229.1:30933-45379 GCF_001952655.1 Monopterus albus | reverse complement strand
GCAGTGTGTTGATGCATCAGATTTGAGATGGTGCACAGCACTGATGATGTCACCCACTCTGATTGGCTGCTACTGTTCTTATAATCACTGGCAGTGTTTTATTTTCAATAGATTTGTAATTCTTTGTGATAGATGTTGGATTGTTTTACAACTCACGTGCTACACAGCTTGCAAATGAGGCCACACACTTTGAAAGTTATTATTCAAGATGCTCGGGTGGAAAAACATCACAAAGACATAAAAGTACTAATAATAAATGTCTTCTCTGTGTGTGCGTGCACGCTGCCCCCTGCAGGCGGTGGAGGAGCTGTTCAACCTGATGCAGCTGTTTGTGGTGCAGAGAGCCGACATGAGGGAAGAAGAGCTGGAGGACGTGAAACAGTTCAAGAAAACCACCATCAGCTGCTACCTTCGCTGCCTGGACGGGCGCTCGTGCTGGACAACACTAATCAGGTCAGGACACACACACACACACACACACATGCTTGTGCACTGTGCTAACGTGTGTGTCGCTAGGTCATGATGCACGAGAGGAGGCGTCTATCTGGTGATGATCTAGGCGTGAATTCTTTCTGCTCCTGTCAGAATAACAAGCTGCACATTGACTCCTCGTCCTGGTTGGGACATTCTCAGCCTTAAATAGTTCAAACTTAGAAACTGAGTGAGTACTGACATGTCAGGAGCTGACGCCCCGTTGTGTTGATGCTCTCAGTGCCTTCAGGGTTCTGCTGGAGAACGACGAGGACCGGCTGCTGGTGGTCTTCAACAGAGGACTCATTCTCATGACTGAGGTACGGCCAGGATCTATAACGCACAGTAGTCTCGCATGTGCAGTGATGAGGTTACTTTGTGTAGGAGTCGACGACGACGACACAGAAAAATGAAAAGTAACATGAACGTAATAAGGAAGTGGCTGCTCTCAGTCCTGGAGGATTTGAGAGGAAGCCCAACAGAATTCTGTGTTGTTGCTGATTTTGTCCGTGTGTGTTCTGCAGTCCTTCAACACTCTGCACATGATGTACCACGAGGCGACGGCGTGTCACGTCACTGGAGACCTGGTGGAGCTGCTCTCCATCTTCCTGTCGGTCCTCAAAGCCACGCGGCCGTACCTGCAGCGGAAAGGTCAGACTGGGAACACAGCTGAGAATCTAACACCAGTTAGAGAACTGGAAGGGAGAGAAAAGGGGTCAGGAAAACTGATAAAACATGTCGCACAGTGTGAAGCTGTGTGAGACCTGGACTGGGCTCACATGACCCGGTTACAGTCGGCGCTGTTTCCCGACTGACATGTAAGGGAGGTAGATTTTTGCAGGAGAACACAGATTTCTCTGCCGCGTTACAGGTAAACGTGCAGGACAATACGGCAGACAGGGACAGTAGTGAAAGAAAGGAGAGCTCGTTGTGCAGATCGTGGAGGAGTCCAAAGTCTGAGCGAACCTAAAACAGAACACAGGAACAAACGCACAGTGGCCTGTTGAAATCTGAGCAAGTCAGCGTCCAGCGCTGAACATGGGGCTGCACAGTTAAGTCAAAAATCACAGTCACATTCAAGTTGGTGAACATCGAGATCATGATTATTTAACACAGTTAATCACAGACTTTGGAAACAGGGCCGTCGTCGTCAGAAGAAGAAGAATCACAGACTTTGGAAACCTCACACATTTTCTTAACTTAAAACAACTTGTATTTTTAACAATGGAATAGAATTTAACATTCAACATTCAATTACCTGTTTAATCTGCCAAACTGTGACTGACGGACAGAGGAGCTCGACGTTTGTTACAAATCAAACGTTGCCGTTGTGTCGCTCTCGGCTCTTCTTCTGTGGTACTCAAACTGCCCGACTGTGTGACAGGATGCTAACAGGCTTTGCAAGCAAGTGACCCATGTCGTGGTGTAGACTCTGTGGCCGAGGGTGCGTTTGGCTTTTAGGGAGGGGGCGAACTCGTCCTGCAGTAAAGGAAAGTTGGGTTTATGACGTGATTGTGAAATGGAATGAGGCACAATCATCGTATTATCTCGATGCTCTTGTTTTCATAGTCGCTGTAACTTAAAACTAACTGAAAACAAAACGAGATGACTCCTTCAACATAGCCAATCACTGTACAGTTGGAATCTGTGTTACCTACGTCCTTGTAAAGAGAATGAAACCACTTAACACCTGTTCAGTTTTGAGCCCTGACCCTGTGATCTCCTGTTTGCTCTGAGCAGCTGTTTCCCTGTCGTGTCCTGCAGACGTGAAGCAGGCTCTGATCCAGTGGCAGGAGAGGATCGACTTCGCCCACAAGCTGCTCACCCTCCTCAACTCCTACAGCCCGCCTGAGCTCCGCAGCGCCTGCCTGGGTATCGCTCATCTGCACTGTGTTGTTTTTAATCCAGCAGTGAACACAGACTGTTCATTGGTTCTGACTGTTCTCTGGCACCTTTGAGTAGAGAAACCAGTTGGATACGTGTGTGGATCTGTAGTTTTAGTTTACGTTACTGGTTTTACTCTGCAGCTGCTTTATGTCGGATCATGTCTGACTGCGGCTCTTTGCTCTTCTTGTTTCAGACGTTCTGAAGGAGCTTGTTCTGCTCAGTCCACATGACTTCCTGCACACGCTGGTCCCCTTCCTGCAGCACAACCACTGCACCTACCACCACAGCAACATCCCCAGTGAGCCCCCCCGACACCACACTCTATCACTGCGCTGTTGTTACGGATAAAGACAAAGTGTCCTCGAATGTGTTGCATATCTTTTATTTCCATCTTTCTCTTTTGTGTTAAAAGTGGAACATACAGAGACAAACACACAACCAGCTGAATGTGTGTTGTACCACAGGAGGTGGAGGCTGTAAACAAATGTACATTTACACTTCATATGAAAAATGCAGTTTTATCAGCTCCACACTCACCTCAAGGAATGTTGAGCCTTTACTTTGAAGAGGGGCCAAACTTTATCACTGCATCTTTTCAGTATCTTCTCATTTCTTAATTTTATTAAGCTAAATTGTTTGCTGGCGTCAGGCTGACTCGTGCGGTGTGCTTCTGTGCACAGTGTCGTTCGGGCCCTACCTGCCCTGCAGAGAGAACATCAAGCTGATGGGAGCCAAAAACAACATCCGCCCTCCACGGCCAGAGCTCAACATGTGTCTGCTGCCCTCGATGGTGGAGAGCAGCAAGGTAATGTTGAAAAATAGAACGGTGAACTAGAACCTTACAGCTCTGTCTCCTCAGTCGAGACAGACTGACACCATGAGCCCCCATCACGTTGACTGAAGCTACGACATGAACTACAGATGCCTGGTTGGGACAAAATGCAGCCCCCAGTCTAAAGCTAGTGTTAGCTGGCTAACAGGTGCTGGTTCTACAGCAGCATTGATGAACGGCTTCGCAACTTAACACGAGGAGGCAGAGTCGAGCAAGACCAGTCGGACGTCTAGCTGCCCAGAGCTCCTTCATGGAGGGGGGGGGCATCATGTCCTGTCCCACTGTCACTGGGGTTATCAGAGAGGGGGGGGGGTCTTAGTTAATGCATCTTTAAAGACAAAGCTTGTGTTTGGCTGTAAAATCTGCAGAAAGAGGATGTTTAGTGTGTGTGTGTGTGTGTGTCTCAGGGTAAAGACGAGGTGTACGACCGGATGCTGCTGGATTACTTCCTGTCCTACCACCAGTTCATCCACCTGCTGTGTCGCGTTGCCATCAACTGCGAGAAATTCACCGACACACTCGTCAAACTCAGTACGTGTCATCTCTGTGTGTGTGTGTGTGGAAAAATTTGGGTTAATTATAGAACTTTTTCTTTTTACACAAATAAAACAAACTGTATATCAGGTGGTATGTATGGATTTAGAAACTATACTACTAATAATGTTTTGCACTGATATGTAAGGATTTCTTTCTATTTCTTTCTGTGTGTGTGTGTGTGTGTGTGTGTGTGTGTGTGTGTGTGTGTATGTGTGTGTGTGTCTCAGGTGTGCTGATCGCGTACGAAGGGCTTCCTCTGCACCTCGCTCTCTTCCCCAAACTGTGGACAGAGCTCTGTCAGTCACAGGTTCGCAGCTTCATCTGAAGACAAATGATCAAGGCATCAGGAAGATTTCTGTTTGAAAAGTCCAACCATGTTGTTGCCACTGCTTTTTCAGTCTGTTCTAGCTAAAACGTGTGTGAAGCTGCTGTGTGAGGATCCGGCGTTCAGCGAGTACATCAAGTGCATCCTGATGGACGAGAGGATGTTCCTCAACAACAACGCGGCCTACTCCTTCCTCACCTGCTTCCTGCACAAGGTACATGTGTTAGTTTGTGTTGAATTTACAAATGCAGGTTTTTATTTTTCTCAGTTTGCTTCTCTCTGAGCTCTTTAGTTGGAAATTGCTCCTCTGCAAGTCCGGATATGTCGGAGCTGTGCACATGATCTCAGCTGTTCACGCTAAATTCTTGAGGGCACATTTATATGTGACTAGAGTCTGATGCTTAAAGTCTTTGTTGTTGTCCAGGCTGCAGATGTGGACTGTTGTCTAGAAGATGGTGCAGTCGCAAACTTCAATGGTAAATTGATTAGTAACAAGCGCGCGTGTGTGTGTGTGTGTGTGTGCACGCAGGTCCAGGTCCTGTCCGGCCCCAGCTGCTCCAACCTGATCAGTGTCTTAGTGACGAACCTGCTGAATGAACAGAGCAACCTGCAGCCTGAGCTGGCCGCTCACCGCCTGGAGCTCAGTAAGACCAGCGGCCTGCTCAACGCTGTACGGACCAACACACACACGTGCACACGTGAAATCCACCTCTAATGTCAACTGGTTTCTTTGTTCTGAGTCTTTTGTCCTCTGTCTTCCTGCATCAGGACCTGAGGACCTTGGCGCTGATGCTGTCCCTGCAGCAGCCTCAGGCCGTTGACCCGGCACTGGGCCCGGCCCTGCAGGAGCTGCTGGCCCGCTGTCGGATGTGTGTCCAGCAGCGCAGCGCTCTGGAGCTGGAGGCCAAGGACCACAAGGCCAAAGGTAGAACAATCAGTGCTGCTTTTCTTTTTGTGGCATGTTGAAGTTATAACGAGGTCAGAACGTCAGCATGATGAATGTGTCGGTGCTAAAGGATGTTTCACTTTCCTTCTCTGAGCAGTCAAACCAGGTTGGTACCGTTTCTCACACACATGTAAGCAGCAGCTGGTGCTGGTTTAAGTTGGGTTTTGGTTCAGTAAATCACGCAGAAGCTCATTTTTCCTGAGCACCTTTCCCACATGGGCTTAAAAATTGTACGAACACAAAGCTCAGAAAACAGTTTGAACGTCCACACTGTCGTGACGAGTGATCACCCCAGCTGCCGATGAAGATCACGTGATGCAGCTGAACTGTCCAGAACGGCCACTGGGTGGAACTTGTGGTGAGATTTTGTCAAAAATGATCGAGAATGAACTTAATGCTTATGATGATTAAGTGAAAAGCTCTTGGTCGACTGTCAGCAGTAGCTTCGCTCACGTTGACGTGAGCCAGCTCCGCCTTCACAGCCTCAGGTCTGGACTCCTACAGTTCTGTGTGTGTCAGGCAGCTGCTCAGAAGTAGCATCAGGACTCCCTACTGGTACCAGGAAGAGGGACCACATCCTGCACTGACCTCTCTTTACTGGTTACCAGTTAAATGTAGAGTTGGCTGTTTTTCAGTTGTGCTGTACATTTAACTGTGTGTGTGTGTGTGTGTGTGTGTGTGTGTGTGTGTGTGGACGGGGGAGCGGCCCCAGTGAAGCGGCGGAGGGTGAGCAGTGACGATGACAGAGCCAGCAATACAGTGGCTCCGCTCTGTGTGGCCTCCACCTCCTCCGCCTCGGCCCTCCCGCCCTGCAGCGAGCCGAAGCCCGACCACCAGGAGGCGCTGACCCCCACCAGCACCTCAGACACGGAGACACGAGACTCGTCGTCTCTGATCGACCCGGGTACCGAACAGGACCCACCTTCCCCTGAACCCACCCCCACCTCCTCTAGGAACCTGGACTCCTCCCCCAAAGAGGAGAAGATGGAGGCCTCTTCATCCTCCTCCTCCTCATTCTCGTCCTCCTCCTCCCTGCTGCAGGAGGCGGGGGAGGAGCCAGAGCCTCCGCAGCTCATGGAGGAGGAGGAGCAGCGGGAGAGGAGGAGGGGTGAGGCCATGTCTGCAACCATAGAGGAGTTGAAGGAGGAGGAGGCGGGCTCTAAGACAAGCAGCAGTGTGACTCCGCCCCTCTCAGAGGACGCTGCTTTCCCATCAGCACTCGGGCTGGTGGGGGAGGCTCCTGAGGGCTGTGGAGGCCAGGCCTCCTCCTCACAGGTCTTTCCGGGCGCCGGCCCCCCACCTGACATGCTGGACATGCTGTACAAAACGGTGGAAGCCGCCATCGCCGTAGTTACCAAACTGTCTGTAAAAGGCCCGCCCTCTTCATGACATCAACTCACAGCCGCCATAACTTCCTTTTTTTGTTCTTCTCCTTTTGGAAATGTTAATTCTGCTCAGAGGACGAATCTTCCTCCTGTTCTTCGGTCTCTTCTCGTTCTGCTGTCTGTGCGCTGCTGTTCGTTGCCTTCCGCTGATGTTCAGTCGGTTCTGCTTCAGTGGCCCCCGCCGTGTCGTTTCGCTCCACGCACAGACGACCCGTCGTTGGACAAATAACGGAGAGACAGAAAAGAAGCTTTAGCACATTATAACGTTTTTGTTTTGTTCTTTTCTTTTGTGCGTGTTTTATACTAATTTGAATTTGTTTTGCAAAGTGATTTGGAGGTTTGCTGTAACGGGGAAAGGTTTACAGAACTTTAGTCTCCTCTATGTAATTTAATTTTATTGCATTTTTACTGTGTATAAAAATGGTCATCCTCTGTGCCAGTTTTGTACTTTACAAATGAGGCAAAGGAAAGTTGCCTTGACCTTTCTGTGGTTTAATTATCCAGAAACTAAGTTTACCTATAAATTATTATATATATATATATGATTATATGAAAGCGGTGCTTTTGACTGTGGTTAAAATAAAGCCCCCGTGTTGGACCAGCTGGAGCTTTTATTTTCTTTACCGAAGTTCATTCCATAATCTATTGTTTATGTTCGCTGCTTCTGCTGTTCTGATTCTCTCCTGGCTTTATTTTATTAGAGAATAAATTAATAAACAGTTTTAATATGAACAATTATGAACCGAACACCAAGTGGAGCTGTGAGGTTTTTTTATTCATGATGATGTATCAGTGGAGACGTACGGGAAGCCAAGTGGCTCAAACACAGTAAGTAGAGTCTGTTTTTATGTCGTACCGACAATAGTGTTGCTGGTGTGATGGTGGTGGGGTTTCCAGCACATTCTGTCATTGAATAGTGAAAATGTGGAGGAACCGTGGGTCAAAATATTCGTATTTAAAAGTTAAATACTCCAACAACCACAGTAGAGTTACCTTAACAGACCAAATATCTTAGGGACTGTAGATGGCGCTGGTTCCTAAAACAGATGGTCCACTGGTCACAGCTAGTGTCACCTTTTACTGTCGAAGCATCAGAAATCAGAGCTGAGGTCAGCTGATAGTCTCACCATGTTTTGCTCGTTGGAGCTTCCAGACCTAGAATGACTGAGATGTACTAATCCAAAGACGGTCCAAGTCTTTTAGAGGGGAAAACAATGCATTTAATTACAGAGTGGCAGTTTAATGTACCAGTGTTACTGCAGAGCTTTAACATTATTTACATTCGTGCAAAGACAGTGCATTAAATAAATGTAGAATAAAAGAATGAGGCTGTGTCTGCAACCAAAATTATAAAGACAAAAGGCCAGTTTGCTTTGAAGTGACGAGTCAACATCTGATCTTCTGCTCAGTTTAAAGGCACGTGAACGTACCTTAATGTGTCCTCTACATGTTTTGTCCAGGACTAAGTCATAAAATATTCTCTTAACCTAAAAGACACCAGGCAGGTGGAACACTTTAGTCAAAGTCAACTTGTTTATGGAAGATGTTGAAATAAGATCTTTGCTGTGTGTCATCTGGAGTTTGTCACCACGTGTAAATGAACGGCTTGATTGATCAGTTAAAGCACTAATGATGACGTGACAATCAATATCTTGTCTTTAGAGTGGTGATGACACCCCCCACACCCCAGGGGGCATTTGGATGCTGAAGGTGGCGCTGATGAAGCAGGTGTTTCATGGTATGGGGCAGAAACAGGACAGCTGAGAAAAAGCAGATGATTCCTCCTTTGTAGAGAAACTGACTCTTGAATAATTTGGTCAGGAAGGTGCAGAGTAATGTCCAGACAAGAGTTTGTGTTTGTCAGTCGGCCAGTTACGGCTGTTGTCGTCGTCCTTCCCTCATTTTCCTTATTTAAGGTAAAATTCATGAGGAACTGTGAAGGATAGGAGCTGATCATGTTTACTGTGTTCCTGATGTTGAACCAGAGAGAGAACTTTACAGATATATTGTCATTTCAAAGTTTAAGCTAACGGAGACGGTACCAAACTAGTGTAGTGCCACCGTTGTGTGAATCAGACATGGAAGGATCAGTCTCAATTCTCCTGATCTGATTCCTACTGTGGCCGACCTGCTGCCGGGTGTTGCTGGTTCTATGAAGTTACCTGATAGACTCGTTGTTAAAGGATGCAGCTGCTGATTTTATCCCCCACCAACCCTGTCCAGAGACCAGCAGCACCAGTGATGTGTGAGTCCAGACCCCGGTTCAGCTTATCGTCTGCGCCGTAGACCCTCCACCGTTGTCTGGGAACGACTCGACACATCGCTGTGAGGATCCTGTCCCCAGTGCAGCAGTGTGGCTCAGTGGGGGGGTGGGGGTTTAATACCTGGTGGACAACAGTGGAGGTCTACGGCCCAGAGCGATGAGCTGGACCAGGGTCTGGACTCACACACATCACAGTGAGGAACCACATCCACTGGTGCTGCTGGTCTCTGGACGGGGTTTGTGCAACATAACAAACATATCAAATCCCTGGCTGCGTCCTTTAAAGGTGACAAACTGGAACTCTGTTTACCGGACGGCGCCACAGGGCATCGTGAATTTAAAAATGGCTCATTCATTTAAATCTTGTGCCACATTACACTGAAGTCCAACAGCTGTGATTGGTCCAAACAAAGCTCAGCTGTTTGAGTTTATTGTTTTAGAATTTATCATGAAAAAGGATCAATTTATAAAAGCTTTTCTTAAAATGCCGGTTTTGATTCGTTCTAATTAGTGTTTTAGTGGCACAGATTCTACAGTTTGACAAAGTTGTCTGGCTCAGAAAGAGATGACATGGCTTTCGTTAATCTCCTCTCTAAATTTCACGCTGTTCGTCTGTCTGTCCCACTGAGCCGTCTGTCTGTCCGTCTTGTGCTGCCCGGCCTCAGGTTTCACCTCCTGTGGCCTCGTCCATACCTGAAACAGAAACCAATAATCGTCAGCTCCTTTTCCTTTCCATGCATCTTGTTTAAACTGTGGATGACGTCAGTCTGTTTCACCTGTTCGGTTCCAGGTCTCAGAGAACCGTTCCTGTGCCGGAACAGGGAGATTTCATTACACCAAGCTTCACGTGTAGAACCGGGTCAAAGTTCTCTGAGTTTTTACACAGGACTCACCTGTAACTCTCAGTGTTTCGGTCAATGTCAAAAGTCTCCTTGTCAAAAGCCTGATGTTTCTCCTTCCTCTTGAACCTGAGACGTAAACACATGTTGACAGTTAACCTCCTCCATCCTGGCCGTGGGGGGGGCAGTGCGTTTGGACGCTGATATTGACACAGAACTCTCACAGGACCAGCACAGACTGAGCTCACGTCGTCCACAGTTGATCAGGGTCCTACATACTGTATCTGTTTACTCTGTTCATTTTCATTTTAAACTTAAACCTGCGTTATCTCACCAGCTGTATTATCCTGTGAAGTTTGCTTTTGTTCCCCCCAACAGACACACATCTCTGGCTTCTGATTGGCTCCAGTCTCACCTGACAATCAAGACGGTGGTGATAATCAGTCCCAGGATGCTCAGAGCCAAGAGTACGCCCAGAGCGATGATGGCAGCCTGGTCGGAGGCGGGGCTTTGAGGCTTCAGCTCGACATCATACTGAAACCCCTCCCCGAACACTTTGACCAGCTCAGCCCTCACGACATCTGATTGGCTGTGCAGTTTCCTTACAGAGCAGACAGAACAGGTGAGGGGGGGCAGCAAGGACAGAGCTACATCTGGTCTACATCTGTACATGACTCCCAGAAAGAGTCACTGAAGACTTTACATTTAACTGAGTGTGAAGGTTCATAGTTAGAACCTTCTGGGCCGAGCAGCAAAGCTCTGTAGCGCACACCTGCTAATTTATTACTACTTACTGATCACCTAAGATTTTCTTCTCATTACTATGACGAAGGAGTCTGCATCATGAGAGAACACGGGTTGAAACGCTGCAGAACCAGGTTTTAACAAAGTCTTTAGTATCAAACTAAATCATCCAGCAGCGCTTAGCAAAAAGTGTTGACAGGTAACGGCGAACCTGGTGGTCCAAAACAAACAAATCCAGGCTACAAACAGGCTTCAGAGCTGCCAACACTTAATGTGGTGTACTTCCTGCTCCAAAGCATAACAGACATGGGCTGAAGACGGCGCCCCGGGTGCAGCCCACAGTAACCTGTCTGTCAACATTATACTTCCTGTTTCCTGTAGAAGTATCTGTTCACATGATCGAACTTGAACCGTTAATGTGACATTTTTTCAAAGTACCAATGGACAAGTTGGTTTTTCAGCTCATATTCAATATAAAACCTAAGGATGTCAACATCTTGGCCTGCGCCTCTTACAGGACGTCGATCTCTGAATCTCGTAATTAAGACAAAGTATTAATAGTCATGTGAACAGATATCAACTTGGACAAGAAACAGGAAGTAGGTTATGTAACGTTACCGTGGCTACAGTGTCTTATGATGTGGGAGCTGTTTTTGGCCTAGGCTCTCTGTTACATCATGGAGCCCTCGGTACGCCGAACCAGCTGTTAGCCAGCTGTGGGATGTGCTGTCAGAACAAATATCCTACTGAAGAAATCTTAAAAAGCCAGTGTTTCTCGAGCAGCTTCTGAAGCTTTGCAGCTCCTGCTCAGTGCACGTAGCGAGTTGCACTGCAGGCAGCAACGCTGAGGCCCATTTGAAGTGTGTATTTGGGAACAGCAGGTACTCCGAAGTACTCCGAAGTACTCCGAACTGGCTGCTAACAGTTCCCTTCTGCTCTGGACTGAAAACTCTGAGTTAATTTGATACTAAAGAATTGGTTAAATTAGAAGCTGCTGATTTCCAACCCCTGTTATCGCATGATTATGAGTAAATAAAGAAATAAGATCCTCCAGTTTGTTTCTTTGAATGCAGCGTGTTTCTGTACTTCTAACACCAAACAATTCATTAAGTCAGTGGGAGGCGCCTTCTCTCACTCTCTGGCTAAAGAATCAGTTAAATGTCTAATCACTATTCATCAGTTACAGGGACGTAGAGTGAAAATCCAACTCTTACTCTGTGACGACTTCTGCAGAGACGACCTCCTCTCCATCGACAGCGATGAAGCTCACCAGAGTCCTCACAGCGGTTGACAGCGCTCTGGACTCGGAGGCTCCTCCCTCAGACTGCCACACGTCCAGGATGGTCACTCTCCAGCCCAGAGCTGCACCTAAAGACCTGCAGAGAAGAAGAATTAGTGCCACATCACCAGGAAGCCACGACGCAGCGAGGCAGGAGCTGAACTCGTCTCACTTCTCCAGCTCTGGGACTTTTCTGTCCACGATGTTGGCAGGCTGGTTGAGGGAGATGGTCACCACGTTGCTGCTGCTCGCACTCCCCCGTACCTCCACCTAGGGGCAGGAGAGCCATGTTTACAGTAAAAACACCAAAATAGCGTTGGACTAAAAAAAGAACCAGTAAATCAGGACATAACACGTGTTCACAGATTTTAGAACATCAGATTTAATGACCTTAATCTATTCAAACAAACTGTGGAGTTTATATTTACAGATATGAAAATCAGACCAAAAACCTGCTTTTTACTTGTTTTTCAGAACCCAAACAGAGAATATTCATGAATTAAAGTAAAATCAGGGCTTAATAAACTTGGGGAACCCCACAGTGTTCGGGTGACAGAGCTAAAAACCTTTAAATGTTTTGTCCTTGTTTTACAGGAAGACGTTTGGTTAGACTCACACTGGTCAAAGTTTTCTTTGGTCTGTCTTTGAATCATTTTAACAGAGTATTTTACTGTGGTGTCATGAGGTTTTGGCTTCTGTTACATTTGCTTTTTACTTCCTGTTTGACTTGAAGCCTGGGTGAAATCGTTTGAAGCACTCACCACCACCCTGGTTGTAGCTTTAAGTCCGTGGGGGTCTGTGGCCGTCACCTCCACTGCAGCCGTCTGTTCGGCCAGAGCTGCAGCCGACACCACGTACACCAGACCCGAGGACGGGTCCACGTCAAAATAAGAGCCGCCTGCTGACAGACTGTAGACCAGCAGGCCCTCGTCACCGACGTCGGGGTCTGAGGCCTGGACGAGACACAGGAAATGGTTCAAAACCCGAACACGTTCAGCTGTGTCACATGACTTCTCAGCCAGTTGATACATCAGCTAAAGGCCTCAGATTTTTAAAGAATTAGTTTTGTTTTTCTCCCTTTTGTTGTGCAGTAAGAAGAAACTCTGCTACTTTGACTTTCATTGACCTTCCCCGTCCGGACTCCGTCACAGATGCATCAGTAGTTTCTAATTCCTGTGCATTTGTATCCTGGGACTTTCTGAAATGAACAACTTACATCATGAGGTAGCGCTGATCAGGGCATCGGCAACAACTTCTCTAACTTAGCAAGTGGCCCAGATCTGATCTGAGAACATCTGGTTTGGCTTGTTCACACCAACGTGGACACGTCAGGTCGGAGCCACTTCAGCTGTGATGTGGGTTGAGTCTGACCTTCTGGCTGCTTGTGAGGATCAGGAGCAGGAATTTCCTGGACTCTCAATTTTGTTTTTAGTGCCACCTCATAAGTGATACTTGATCTATCAGTCCTACGCTCCACATGAGCACCAGATTGAGTCACAATCCAAGAATTAAATGATTAAATCTTAAGACAACTTGAAAAAAACCTTCTCAGCACAACAACAACATTTCTCCTTTGACTGTGTTGACGTCATGGAAAAGGAACGAGTGCTCAGATAAGACCCCTCCCAGATTCCTGGGGGTGTGTTTCACTGCTGCTCCGACACGTTTCAGGTCAAAGTACACAGCTGCTGTTTATCACTGCTACACTAACGTTACCAACACAAAGAGGTCGTCCTTATCTAACACACTGTGGCTGCCGGTGTTTCTCAGTCCTGTAACGAAGCTTCCTGACAACTGACAGGCTGGGTGTGTTTACCTTGACGGAGATGACGGAGGTTTTATACGGGGCGATGCTGAAGATGGAGGCGGTGTAAAGGTCAGAGGAAAACTGTGGAGCCTCGTTCACGTTGTCCACCTGAACTGTGACCTGAGGGAGACAAACATGGGTCAAAACCTCCAGTTACAGGTGTTGTAAAGCTCCTGCACAGAGGAACTCACTGTTCACTGCCACATAAGTGATTCATTCAAACTGAATGCTACTGTGTAGTGATGAACATGTGTCAGCCAAGAAGTTCATATCTACTTTCTGTCGGAGGATTAGATTTGGTCTGACCTCATAAAATACTTTAATATTCAACAGCTGTCGCCTGAACTGGGCAGAAGAAAATCCCTTTTCTCAGTTTCCTTCAGGACCAGCGTTCTGGGCCTGTTCTGGACCCAAGTCACAGCTGGAATCGCCAAGACACTGCCTTAAAACGCTGAGTACATTTTACTGAGTGCCACAGATGTGTCTTGTATCGTCACAGCTGCAGCTATTAGGTCTAATACAAATGAATCTTTCCTGCAGTTGGTCTCTGAGCCAGAGGAGCAGAAGCCGAAGAACGTTCTTGCCAGATGTTTCCTTGTGAGGCACTTTCACTGAAAAGAAGGAGGCTGTGTTGGGACATGATGAGCAGTTCTCTAAATTCATCCGTTCACTATTTCCATGCTGCACTTTTGCTTTTCCACGGCTCCACTAGAACGACGACGCATAGTGAGGCCAGATGTTTGAAAAACACTTGTTTAACTTTCACAATCTCAAATACGTGACTCAAGCCAAACAGCGTTTTTACACAACTCAACGTTCTGCAGCGTAAAGGTTTCTGGTTTTAAATAGAGGAGTTTCTTTTATCCACCTGCAGCCCGGGGCCAGCGAACCTGGCTGTAGGACCAGGCTTTGGACATGTTTTAGACAACATTTGTTGGAAACGTGGCCGTACCATTGCAATGGCTGATGTTGGGGGTGTCCTCGTGTCCACTGCCTCTACGTCCAGGATGTACCACTCCTGCCTTTCTTTGTCCAGTGGCGTTTTGGTCCAGATGGTCCCACTGGTGTTGATGTAGAACAGGTCAGTGTGCGATTTCAGTGAGTAGGAAACATCGTACAGGTCAATTCCTG
>NW_018128229.1:15875-30923 GCF_001952655.1 Monopterus albus | reverse complement strand
ACCCCCCCCACCACCGCCCCCGCCGGCTGGTTCTCAGGTAGGCTGAAGTTGTAGGCGGGGCTGAGGAAGCCCACGCCCTCCACCAGACTGGCGACCCTCAGACACACCACTACACGGGCTGCAGGGAAATAAGGCACAGTCAGCACACACCCCAATAGGCTGTTGGCTGTTTCTAAACACTGTTGTTTCCAGGAAAACCCTCTGGACCACATGCACCGATGACATGGGCAGCGTGAGCACGTTAAGTACCACAGTAGTGTAGAACGTTTAAGTTTTAGGTTCCGTATGTTGCTGAAAGGTCGGATGCTAATTCTCTTACAGGACCATTATACACAGGCTGAAAATTTAAAACAGCATTTCTGCACAAAGACAGTGGAAATAAACGGAGTGTATTTACTCCACCGGACCAATGTGACAGCTGGGTGTGGTGGAGGTTATGGGATCATCTTGTGACACAGGGCGCAGCGTTGTGCTGAAGGAATGAGTTAGAATTAGCTTGAACTTGTGCAGCTGTAACACTAAAAGCTAAAGCATTAGAAAACTCAAATGTCCATCTGAGCACACACCAGAGTGGCGGTGCGACAAGGAAACAACACCTTCGCTTTCATTTTCTACAGAGCCCTCCACTTCCTGTCAGACCGACCTGTGGAGTTCAGAGGAGGCCGACCGTGGTCTTTGGCCATGGCTGTCAGCTCCAGTGTGGTGTCCTCTGTGACATCAGCAAGGTCAGAGGTCAGGGTCACTGCCCCGGTCTCATTGTTCAGGGCCAAGTACGGAGAACTTCCGCTACTGAAGCTGCAACAGCAGAGGAAAGAGAAACGCTTTCAACACCTAAACACAAACACCACAACAATAAACTGACCATCAAACCACTGCATCATCATGAAAACACATTGTTCAGTGAAGTTTCATCACAACACCGTCGGCGAGATGTGGCGTGTTCATAAGACACAAACTTAAAATGCCACTGTCAGCAGCGTGCAGGCTGCGAGACGTCACCACTGACCTGTAGCTGATGAGCGAGTTGTCCCCGGCGTCTCTGTCGGTGGCGGACAGCGTCAGCAGCAGCCTCCCCTCCTCAGCGTCTCTCAGCAGGATGCTGCTGACGTAGCTGCTGGAGCTGAACTCAGGCCTGTTGTCGTTGACGTCAAGGAGGCGCACGGTGACGGTGGTGAAGTTCTGGTGCATGAGATTCAGTTTAATAGAGAACTGGGTCATTCATTAAATGTTTTAAGTTAAAATGTTCTGCCTCCAGGACTCTGTCAGCGAGGCTGTGAATACGGGCCTCGAAGAGCATCGAGACACAAAGAAGGCAGAGGAGAAACAGGAAGTTCCAGGGGAGGTTGGAGAGGACGAAGGAATCATCATTAAAATGCTTTGGCAGAATGCTTAGAAAGTTAAGCTTTTAATAAGTAAAGATAATCAGAAAATGATTTGTGTGTTTTGTTTGACCTAATCATTAGTGAATGTGTTAAATAAAATGTGAAATGGTTGTATTGAAAGGACGGGGAAACTGATTTTACATCTAACAGAGTGAAGAGGAGGTAGACAAACATCCCTAAAATGAGGAACTGCAAAGGTTCGTGTCTCCTGCCACACAGAAGAGACACACACCATATTGAGGAAAAGGTTTGACTGATAATTGTTTGATCAATGTCTAATCAATGATAATCAATGTTTAGTCAAAGTAAAGTATTCAAAATATAAAGATTTAAGTTCTGATTTTAAAGCATTGATGGTTTTGTGTGATTCTGATTGTTCTGTTAAAAAGCAATGATGAATTTTGATATTTCAGTCAGATGTGAGTTTCTTGTATTTTGGGAAATGCTTGTTCCTCTTTTTCCTTCTTGCCATGATTCAAACTTTCACAAGAGAAAAGAATTTTTCAAATAAAAATCAGAGCTCATCCGGTTCAATCCTCAAAACTCTCAAAGAGAGAAATGGGACTAATTCAGATAAACATCTTTGTTTTTAGGTGTTGGTAACATTTCCTGTCAACAACTGATGCCAATAAAGCACCAACCAGTTTGAACCAGTTGGGGTGTAATGGGCTGTACTGGTGGGCTCACGTTTTAAACTTTCAAACACATTTGTCATTTCCATGACCAAGCTGCTGTTTTGTCGCTGTAATCCACCGGATCAAAAACAACACCCACAGTATTTATGCCTCAGGAGCCTGCGTCCGTCTCTCACCTCTCTCTGTGGGCTTCCTTTGTCCGAGGCCTTCACGAGCAGCTCGTACGTGTCCCTGCTCTCCCGGTCGAGAGCTCCGACAGCCAGCAACGTCCCGTCCTGCAACGCCACACATGACCTCAGAGTTGGAGCGCAGACACAACATAGGCTGAAAAAAAACTCCCCTCTCCTGGCCTCACCTCTCTGAATCTGAAGAGCGGGAGCGAGGAGGCGAGTGAGAGCGTGACCTCTCCGTTGAGGCCGAGGTCAGCGTCTGTGGGCACGATGGTGGAAATCTCTCCTGGAGCTTCCTCTGAGTAGTCGCCCTCAGGGATCAGCAGGGGCTCTGCGATGCTCGGAAACTGCGGGGCGTTGTCGTTATAGTCCAGGACAGTGATGTTGAGCTGGGCCGTGGCTCTCAGACCGTCAGTGACCTGATCCACGGCCACGACCTGAGTACAGACATACAAAGCCTCATGAGGTCAGCTGAGAACATGGACAGTCTTACTTCACTTCTGTTCCATAGAAACAACAGGTTTTCCTTCCTCAGGTTGTTGTATGGGGCGATTTCTCTCTGGCACAGCACCAGTTGTCAAAACCTTACAGAGGGATCTGTCGTTTCTACTTTGTAATAAATTCAAAATGTTCTACTGTGGGGCAGCAGAGTGTACAAGTGGTTAGCGCTGTCGCCTCACAGCAAAAAAGGTTTGAGCCCCGGCCGACCCGAGGCCTTTCTATGTGGAGTCTGCATGTTCTCCCTGTGTGGGTTCTCCCCGGTTTCCTCCCACAGTCCAAAGACATGCAGCTCAGGTTGACTGCCCAGCGTAACGTAACATATCAGAGGTGGATGTGCCTGTACACGACAGTAAATGATGGATAGTGGCAGTAGAGGTGTGTTATATTTGTCCTTACATAAGAGTTTTGTAGTGTAAAAGAACAATGTTCACTTCTTCATACGTTTATTTTACCCCGCTCCCTCTGCCCCGTCTCTTTATTTACATCACGACAGTATTTTAGTGTCTGTCACAGCAAGTTGAGATTTTTCTTCTCTTTCTATCAGAATCAATGTTATACAAGATTAAACTCCAAAGTTTTAAAGCTTATGAAACTAAAACAACTCCACAGCTCTAGTGATTTGTAGAATACACATTGTTTTTACACAAGAAGAAACACAGTTACATTTTAAAATAAATGCTGTGCACATCGTTAGATTTGTCTCGTGCCCTAACCTCTTCATTTAACAAAACCCATCCCGTGGCGTAACACAATGTTTGTACCTGTAATATGTAGCTGTCCTTTGTCTCTCTGTCCAGGGCGGCGTCCTTCCTCAGGGAGACCACACCTTGTTTGTTAATGTCAAAGGTGTCGTTGTTGTAGAGGAAGTAGCCGTTGGAGAATCCACCCTGAAGAAGAAGATAAGGTTGAAGTGCCTTAAATCTCAGCCAGAGTTAATGATCTGCAGTGGAATAACAGCAGGTACTGAGGCGACGGGTAATAAAGTGGCATCAGGGCCGTGATTATAAAGCAGCGGTGCAAAGGTCCGAACTGTAACAGGGCTCGTCTCATCCATGTTGTCCAGAAAGTCTTCTGTTTTATTGGTTTCAGTGAAATGTGGCCGACTGGTGCAGGCCTGAATTAAACTGTCCACTATGTGGCCGCCAGGTCCTGAACTGGAAAGTCAAAAACCAGCTTTCTCTTCTGGTTGAAGACGAATCTGGCACCAAACGTTTCTTCTTCCAAACTTTACCCAATGAGAAAGTTATTTGTTTTCTGTCCCACTCGTTCTTTTAGGTGCCACTTATTTGGCCGTTACTCCTGAAGACCACATGGTCATAACTCCTGCCCATGAGCAACGTTGTAAAAAGTTATTTGGATTACAAATCAATACATGGATCTATCATTAAAACCAAAATACAGTGAGCAGCTCTGGTGGAGGAAGGTCACAGAGCTGCAGCTGTGACATCTGGTAAAACATCTGTGCGCAGCTGTGCACCACTCACCTCGTCCCTGTCAGTGACCTCCAGTGTCAGGATGGACGCCGCGCTGGCCAGGTTCTCGGGCACGGCCACATCGTAGCGTTCCTTACTGAACTCAGGTGGGTTGTTGTTCACGTCCTGCACCCACACCACCACAGAGCTGTTCCCAACCAGAGAGGGCGTCCCCCCATCAGAGGCCTGAACCTCCAGCCTGTACACCTTCACCTGGCTGTAGTCCAGAGGCTGGACCAGACGCAGAGTCCCGCTGGAGGAGTCCAGCTCGAACACAGCCGGGTCTGACGAGGGACTCTGCTGGACAAGGCTGTAGCTGACTCTCCCGTTGGCTCCGTCATCGGGGTCTACGGCTGACAATGTGAGCAGGACTGTACCCACTGGCTTTGTCTCCAGGACTTTAACTTCGTCCTCGGCCTTAGGGAACCTAGGGACGTTATCGTTGACGTCGGACACCTGGACCAGCAGGGTGGCCGTGGCCGACCTGGCCGGGCGGCCCTGGTCCTCGGCCACCACCTGCAGGTCGTACTGCGCCTGCGTCTCCCTGTCGAGAGCAGCATCCACACGCACCATCCCTGACACGGGGTCGATAGAGAAGCTCCCGCCTCCTCCTCTCAGCGAGTATCTGATGTCCTGGTTGAAGCCGCTGTCTTTGTCTGTGGCTGGAACTGCGGTGACATTGGATCCCGGCTCTGCGTCCTCTGGGACTGATCTTGTGACAGAACTGGAGGCAAAGACGGGACTGTTGTCGTTGATGTCCGTGACGTGAACCTTCACGACCGTGATGTCACTGTTGAGCTCGTCAGTGATGACGATCTCCACGGAGTAGTTGTGAGGGGCCTCGTCGTAGTCGAGCTTCACCTTGGTGGTGAGTTCACCTTCGGGGGAGATGGAGAACTTGTCTGGTTCCGTTTTAACGCTCAACGTCACAGCATCAGCTGAGAGGAAGCGAACCTGAAACCACAAAGATAACGGGATGTATACGGTGACTGGCTTGATGTGGACAACCTGAACACGTCTGTGCACGGAGAAACTTACCCTGACAATCACAACCCCAGGGTCCTGCTCTTCTTCTATGGTGCCACGGTAGTCTTTCTCTAAAAACTGAGGTTTTGAGTTACCGGGAGCACGAATGTTCACCAGGGCCGAGGAGAAGCGGGACACGACGCCCCCTAGAGGAGAGGTGGAGAAGGACATCATTAATGACAGATCTTTTACCTTCCTTCTGTCCAGGCTCAGGTGGTTGCCTGTATTCTGGGAGCAGCTTCCACCGTCGACGTGCCTCTGCTTCATCACAATAACACCACCACAGTTACCTCTATATCTGCTGTAAGGCTTTTCACACCAGACACAGGCCTCAGTATGCCTCAGCAGCTAGGTCGCCCACCGAGTCGTCTGATCACATCTGAAGTTAAAGTGTTCATATCTGATCCAAATGGTCACACTCACAATGAACCGACTCCTGGCTGCATCCCACTGTTTCCTGAAGTGACGGATCCTACAAATGGGGGTTTCAATGCACTCCTCCCTCTTTAAAGGCATCCATACTGCGTCGCCTGGGTCTGGGGTTATGCTCAGAGTAATTTTGTGAAAAATGATTTTTATACCTCCATATTTCTACACTGCATACACCGGCTGTGACTGCTGGATCGTCACGTCTGTCCATTTACAAAAACTGTCAGGCAAAGCTTCCTCTGGTTGGAAAGGAGGCTTCCAGATGTTGTTCTGTGATACGACAACGTGTGAAGCTTACCGAGATCTTTAGAGTTCTGTTAGCCCAGAGCTTTTACATCTGTGGACAAGATCACTGGCAATAAAATGTGTTTTCTCATGTTAAAGCACTTTGAATTGCTGCTGTGTGAAACTATCCTCTACACAGGAAACTGGACTTTTACCTCAGTCAAAGCTCTACGAATCACATCTGTGGGTTTTAATCAGCGGTGGCTTTAACTTTGTTCAGGTTCACCAGGGCTAAGGAACAGAGATGTAAAAATCATTTTTGAAAGATGAAAGTAAATATGGTCGAGAGCTGAATCAAATGAAGGTGTGTGTCTGTGATTGGAAAGAGCCTGATGACAAGTCTGTGGTCATTAAGCATTTGATACTGACAAGGCTGTTGATGTGACTCCACTGATCAGGTGGAGCAGTTAAAAGGTTCAGTCCACATAGGAAATGATTCTGCCCTGACAGAACTTAACTGGCAGGTTGCTGGTTTTTACTGTGGGCCAGGATTTGTTCCATACATGTGGCTTAAAAAGTTTTTGGAGTTGATTGGCTCTTGTAGAATAAATCACATAACAATGATTTGTTCACAGTGAGGAAGTGATTCTTGACTTTAATGATTGATTGGTTTTGGCAGGCAACACTGAGAAAACCTGTTTGGATCTACCATCTCGGGCCGTTATGTAGAGCGGGAACTCCAAAATCCTGTTCTCCACCAGGGGAATGGTTTTAGCCAGCAAGATGTTTCCAGTGCTTTCATTGACTGAGAAGTAGCCGTCGTCGTCCCCAAAGTCAATAGAGTATTTGATTTGCCCATTTACATCAGCATCCGGATCCTCTGCCTGAACCTTTGGGGCAAATTTTAACAAATCATTGTCTTAAAAATGTCAAATGAAAAAGACAAAGTTACACATTGTCAGCATAAAAATAAGTCAGAAGGGTTTGGATACAGATGTTCAACATGGTGGCGGGACCCTTGAACAGTGTGGGGATTTATTTTATGATGCGACTAGTTAAATATTTCTGGGTCAGTTACTGAAGTGAGTCATCAGCAGTACTGTGTAACGAGAACGCCACAGTGTTGGGACACAAGTTAAACACTGGGACAACAAACATCTACACAGACCTTATGATGTGATGGCAACAAGACTTACATCACTATCAGAACAACAGCTGACTTGGCAGAACTCCTGGAACCACTCACCTGGACCAGCGACATTCCCACCGTCTGGTTTGCAAACACCTTTCCCTCGTACTTTTTCCTGGAGAACATAGGACTGTTGTCGTTCTCATCCAGGAGAGTTACACTGACGTTTGCTGTTGCAACGTTGTTGGGTGGATCCGTCTCCCTCGCTTTGATCTTGTCATTAACAAGAGAGCAGCATTTACGTTGTGTGTGCAGTGCGATCAGGTGCAGAGACAACAGCGTCTTTTAATAGTTAAATGTCTAATTTACCATAGTGGTCAACACACCAAGCCTCTACTGGCATTCTCTGTAGAACAGCAACTTCACATTTTTAAAGAAAACATTTATTTTGCATATCAGAAGAAAAGTCTGGTGACATTCTGTATTTTCCATCTTGTCCATAGATTCCACAAAAGGCCCAAACTAAAGCGCCCATGAAACCCATCAACAGTGGTCATGTTTTCACCTGAAACGTGAAGATCTCAGTGGTCTCCCTGTCCAGAGCCGCGGAGTCATTCACCCGCACCGTCCCATCAGGGCTGATAGAGAAAGGAGTGGATTCTGGCAGGACCTGCAAAGTTCCCTCAAACCCTCCCTGGGAAAGCGATTAAACAAGAAATGTGGTCTGGGTTAGAGTCGCTGCTGCTGAACAGTACGCTCGTGTGAGGAAAGCTCTTCATTATCTGTTTGTAGGTCAAGAATGACATTTACACCGAGATCCCGCGCTGCTGCCAACGTCGCCAACCTGCAGCGTCTGTGTGTGCACCGTTCAGACCAAGATAAGTGCAGCATAATCACGAGCCAGCCTGTGAATTCATTCTGTACTAGAGGTGTGAAGTGACGTCGCTCTGCGTCAATTGTGACGGAAATTGTGAGGTAGTGTAGATGTAGCTTTGGTGGCTCTTCAAGCTTCAAGTCCAAAGACATGCAGCTTAGGTTGGCTGGCGACTCTAAACTGCCAATAGGAGTGAGTGTGAGGGTTGGTGTTAGTCTACATGTCAGCCCTGTGACAGACTGGCCACCTGTCCAGGGTGGACCCCGCCTCTCGCCCTGTGACAGACTGGGATTGGCTCCAGCCCCCCCGCGACCCTCTTCAGCATAAGCTGTATAGATAATGTATGGATGGAATAACTGTAATCAACATGTTCGTGACATCAGGATGTTTTGTCCTATAAGCTAGACGTCGGCTGCCGGCTCACCCTGTCTACACAGTGTCCCCTTCGTGTCTGTAACAAGGCAATAAAATAGTCAGAATCACAGAAACCATCTCTGGTATATTCAGTGGTTTTAAATCAGGCGTACCTGGTCCGGGTCAGTGACGAGGGCTCTGAACAAAACGACACTAACAGGAGAGTTTTCCAAGAGAGATACCGAGTAGATGGGCAGCTCAAACTCTGGAGCGTTGTCGTTCTCATCCTCAACAGTGACGAACACCATAGCATCAGCTGTCTTCGAACCGTCATCTGTCTGGGCCGCCTGCAAATCATGAGGGAGAAAATATTATAGATGGTCACTGGTTTAGAGTAACTCATGTTGCTTTAGTCTTTCTGAGGAAATCCAGACGAAGGTTGTGTGTTGATGTGCACTGCGCATCCAGGTGTCTGAGGTCACGTTGTCATTCAGTTGGTATAAACCGACCGGATGTTGCAGACAGTCCAGTATAAGCATTAGGGAGCAGTTACTGATGCAGTCAAGTTATATAGTATGTACAACGTAGTACATTCACTTTGCAGTACTCGGTTTAGTAAACGAACCAATAACAAACTGGTGTGACAGCGGTGACCTCTGGTTGCAGAAACATCAGTCCCACTGTTCTCTGGCTAAATAAAAGCCTGGTGTGTGGCTCTGCTGTCAGTTTGGGTTCAGAGGTCGTGGTTCCTTTGTGCCCAGGGACGAGCTGCTTTCTAATGATGGTGCTACTGTGTTCATGCTGCTGCCAGTCACAAAGAAACGTAACCAGATTTCATGTGTGTGTTTCCAAGCAGTGACACCCTAACTCGCTTCATTCTGATGTTCCACTGTGATCGGTGAGGGCACATTAAAACATCAGTACCTTGATGCTGACAGAGACCACGCCGCTGTCCATCTCCTCCCTGTCCAGGGCGGTCACCACAGTCAGAACGCCACTGTCTGAGTCGATGTTGAAGTTTCTCTGGTACTTGTCAGGAGACACTAAACACGGATACTATTAATTCATTTGTTTCTAAAACTTAAAGCTGAATTCAAAGCTTTAAATTCTTATTTACCTGCACTGATGCTGTACGTCACCCTCACGTTGATACCAGTGTCTCCATCCTGGGCCTTTATCGCCTCTGGTTGGATGGTGTGGAATGACCCAGCCTGAAAAACATTACGTTGAAGGGACCTGGATTCAGATTCTACTATATTCAAATGCAAAACAGTCAAAATGACTGTGTCTGTAGCAATAAAAGTATTTCATGATGGGAAACATCAAACTGGTCTCAGAGATGAGCCACAATCGACGCACTCTGGACCGACTGTGCACCTGGCCGACACCGTGACAGCGAAGTCTTGTGGTGGTAAACCTGGGAGACTCACCTGATTCTCTGGAATGGAGGCCTGGTACAGGCTGTGGCTGAAGTAAGGATTCAGGTTGTCAAAGTCCTCCACATTAATCTGAATGCTGGCTGTGTCATTTAACCCCTCGTTATCCTGCAGGAAACAAAGACGGTGCAGGTTACCTGAGGATTCACACCACACACTGATGGTGTTCTGAGTCTTTACATTGACTTGCCTGAGCTGTCACAGTGAAGTTGTACTGCTGGACTATATTGTAGTTCAAGCGTCTCTTCAAAATAAAAGCCCCTACGCTGTTCACCGTGAAGTCTTCTGAAGCCGGCACCTATTGAAGGAGAGTGACCATCACATTTCCATATAAGATACTGGTTCTTATCACAACAGTGACTCCATGTCATTTATCCAGCCCCATTAGGTGGAGACTGGAATGTTTTAATCCTAAATATATAATATACAGTCGTCTGCAAAACCAGGTAAGTATGACAACACTGACATTCACAGCTTTATTAGCCTTTGTATCTCTTCAGGCTTAATTTTGTTGTTACCGTTATGTCTGGTGGCTTATGAATTCAATGATACCCAACTAACAAGTACTGCTTATTTAAACTATTTTTATTTTTAACAATATTTTTACAATAAAGAAGGTAAACGTTAGTTGGACAGCTCTGATCTCTTGTGGTGTTGGACTGAAAGTGTTTCTGTGTTAATGCTGCGTTTTTAAGCTGGTTTCACAATTTGCTAGTGTTTTATGTATGTAAAGTGTTTGTCTCTGCTTGTGTATTTGCAGGTGCGTTCTTCAGCTGTGGCGTCCCGAGCTCTGCAGCACCAGTCACCAGTTTCCCCATACAAGATGCCCAGAGGAAATAGATCATGGTTAGATCATCTTACAATGGAATATGTCACAATGTTGTTTGCTGAGGAGCTGTCTCCGTCCACAGCCTTCACCCGAAGAACTTCGGAGTCCACACGTTGTGCCTGAAAGAGCAAAAGGCTGAGTGACGTGCATGTAAATGTATACATCAATGTTCTGGACTTTCTTCAAGTAAAGCTGAACGTGATCGCAGTATTTGTGACTACAATCATTTCCTCACAATCATTCAAACATCAGATACTTCTGGCAGCATTTTGGGTAAGAGGCTTGTAGTCGGGTTAGCCAATGAGAAGTAGGCAAGGTGACACTAGTGCTAACATTAGTCTGGAGTCAGCTCGGCCAGGTAGAGGTATAAAAAGGTGAAACAAACATTTTCAATTTCATTTTTTCTTGCAAAAAGACCTAAAATCCCACCGGATCCTTGGAAATTAGCTTCTGCTCCACATGCCTTTTCTTATTAGAGGGTTTGTATCCCTTCACATGAGGTTTCAGCAGTTACAGGGTCTGGTACACAACAAACCAAACAGCAATATTCACTTAATCTTCACACCATCAAATGTTAGTGCTGAATCCTTATCAGATATTTTGTCTAGGTCTCATCATTCAAACTGGTTTTGATCCATTTCACCCAGAACCAAACTGTCACGCTGATAGAAAAAAGACGTCTCCGTGTTTCATTTGCAATCCGAGTATGTAAAGTGTGATAGAAACAACAGCGGTGGCTTTGGCTTCCCCAGAGATTCTGATTACTCTGTGGCTCAGACCATTAACCTGCTTCCACAGCAGCAGAGGCCCAGGAGGTCTGCAGCGACCCACCTCTGACACTGTGGCGTCGTAGTGTTTCTGTGTGAACACCGGGCTGTTGTCGTTGAGGTCGTTGAGTTTAAGCGTCCGAGTGTTGTTGTACTGTGAAGACAAAAATATCACTTCAAATGTTTTATAATGTTGACTACTGCTGCATAGAGACGTGGCTATTTCACCCACCTTAATAAGGCCGTCGCACATGACAGAGTAGTACAAGACGTTGTCGCTCTGTAAGACACAGACTTACACAACTTAGTGCACAACTGAAACTGAAGTGTTACTGTCCCTCCTCCTCCTCAGCTCAGCAAAAACACAGTCAGCCCAAGCACAAAGAGAGAATTCTGTACTGAAGACGAACTTTGGAAGACACCAGCTCCGACCTCCGAAGCCTCATCTTAGCTGCAGGTGAGTGATTTTACACAAAGGAAACTGGATTTTCTGCCCGTCTCTCACACTGAAGTCTGTCTTCAACAAGGCCAATGACACTGACCCACAACTCAGTGCACAAAGAAACAAGTGAGCCATCATCATTTTAAGAACATTTTTTAACAGAAAGGTGAATTTATCTTTCAGTAGAACAAAAGCACTTTTGTTAAAGCTACAGTTTGTAACTTTTTCAAACCTTTTTGTTGTAGAAATCTGTTCCAAAATGTGGGGACGAGCTGTCTCAGCCTCCTGGGACCCAGACTCATCGACCAGTGCAGAAACATTCACTTCTAAAAGGTTTTGAACACGACTCTGGCAAATAAGATGGACATGGAAACCCGGTGCCATATACAATGGGTCTCTAACAGACTGAATCACGATGCAGATTTCAGTGGAGGCGTCCTGATAAGATGCCCGAACCACCTCATCTGGCTCCTTTCAAAGTGAAGGAGCAGCGGTTCTACTCCGAGTCCCTTCTGGATGTCCAAGCTCCACACCCTGTCTCTAAGGCTAACTCTGGTCTCCCTACAGAGAAAACTAATTTCAGCCACTTGTATTCATGGTGTTATTCCTTCAGTCACTACCCACAGCTCGTGGCCATAGGTGAGGGTTGGAGCGTAGACTGGAAGAGGAGGAGGAGGAGGAGAAGGAGCTTTGCCTTTCAGCTCAGCTCCTTCTTCACCATGACATTCTGGTACAATGTCTGCATTGCTGCTGATGCTGTCCCTCACCGCCCGTCAGTCTCACTCATGAACAAGATGATGCTTAAGTATCTTAAACATAACCATAAAAAACCTTAATCCTGCTGTAGCTGCTCTGAGAAGCTACTGAAGTGCATCAGCAGGTACTGTGGGGTGAACTAATGAGATATTCTGTATATTCTCGTTTCAATAGAAAACAATCAAAGTACTGAAATGTATTTGCTGCACATCAGCAGTATATAAACGTTGTTTCTCGGAGCCAGGTTTGCACAGACTCACAGCTGCCAGTGCGTCAGCGTCCAGTGGCTTCGTGGTGCGAACTGTGGCGGCGGTGTCTCCGAGCGTGAAGCTCAGCTCCAGAAACTCCAGGTGGGCGGGGAAGATGTTGGGCACCAGCTTCACACCGCTTCCTGCTGTGATCCCACTCACCAACTCCACATCGCCTGCAGCATCGTGGCAGCAGAACGAGAAGGAAAAACCAAAATCAGCATCATTTTGACATTTGATGGACAAGTGTTGTATTCCAGCATCTCCAAGACCACAAACAGGTATTCAACAGGAACCAGGATTCAGAGACGGTGATAAGTTTGGACAGTTATAAATGTACCTTATTAAATCTGAAACCACTTTTAATTAAACACTACATTTTCCAGTATAATGTTATAAATGTTCCACTAGTAATGAAGAAAGTTGCAGAGTGACTTTAGATTAATCTGACTTTGCAACCTGCAGATTAGAAGGGAGCCTGTATCCACCTTACCTGTATACCCTTCATCCACTACTCCCAGATCTAGAGTCCCACCACCATTACAATCTATTGTTGAAGTCCCTTTAGAAAGAGAGAGAAATACAAGTGAATGGAGAGTAGTCACATAATGGAGGCTGAACTAAAGAACAAAAACCACTTCCTCCTTCACCTTCACCTGTAAAGAATGTCTGGGTTTGATGTGCCACGGTCCAATGTTCACGTTGCACATTTATAACCACGGTACATTTATCACGGGCAATTTGGCCATGTCCTGATAGTTTGCAAAGCTACGTTTTCAAAGTTGTTTCCCCAAAACTGTTGGTTAAATACTTTCAGTGGTCAAAAATCCAAAGTTGAGTGACATCGAAGCTTGTTTACTCCCGTCCAATCAGCTCATAACACCGGCCTTTGGAGCACTACGGCTCAAAGCGGTCTGACCACAGATTAGTGACATTTGACCTTTTGGTGGATGAATGGTTGAACAAAACACTACAGAAGCAGAAGACTCTGTCCAACTGCTGACTAATCAACAGCCTTCAACACATCATTTTCTTCATTCGTTATACGTCACATTTGTCCATTTTTTATGTCCATTTAATCTGTTCTGGCTCCACTCACCTATAGGAACTCCGCTGACGACACACCCACAGACTGAGAAGATGAAGAGGAGACTGCTCCGAACCAAACCATTGAGCTCCATATCAGCTCAAACTTGGAAACCCACACTGGATGGATCACCTGAATCACAGGTGTTAAGAAGCGTCTGCAGTTTACTTTGCCCTCCTTCCCTGCAATCACCTTTTATGGCAGGTTATAAAGTCATCCACCGATGATACACTGAGCTGAAGAGCAGGGCCAAGTCCAAGTTTCATTTCTGGTGAAACAGACGTGTGTGAACGAGCAATGTGGACTAAATCTAGCTATTGATAAAACTCTGCTGCACGTTCACATTTCAGAGAATTCTGACTTTGTACCTTTCATATTTTCCTTGGGGTGTCGTGTTCAGACTTTTTGAGGGGACACGAGTCTCACAAGTCTGTCGTCATTCATTTGTCATTTACTAAATTTAATTCATCTACACAACAATCCGTTTGTTCTTCAATTTATACATGTGAACCTATTACTGATCGGGGGGTAAGAGACACAAGTTCCTGGGCATCAGTCTGTCGTCTCGACTTCATGAAAACGTTTTGAATGACATTTGTAATTAGATACCAGGCCTAGATTTACAGGCTTAGATTTTCCTCCCAGTAGAGTCCAAAAAACAATAAATGCAGCTTTAAACTGTTCACGGGGCCATAACATCAAACTCACCATCTGAAAAATCAAAAGACATGTTTGTCTTTTCACTGCACAGTAATGGCAACAGAAACACATCTGACTGGTTCCTCCGACATGTACCTGCTGTGCCATCGACTGTCTGCAGCTCCTCCTACACTGACAGACTGAAGGTGCATTAATCCTCAAACTGACCTTCAGACCTTGATTGATTGATTGATTGATTGATTCTTTCAAACATGCAGAACAGAACAAATGACAGCAACACACACATAATTACACATATCCAACCAATGCCAATCCAAAATCAGTTTGCTTACACCTATTACATGTTTGAATGGAGTAGGAAGAAGTCAGACTTATCCAGTCCTACCCCATAACATCATATTATACAAAAATTTCATGCATCATTGGCTGCAAGCAAGTATCTCTACATAGATAAAACAGTGTTTCCTTAATGCCTTCTCGAATAAATCTTATTCTTGCATGTATCTTGAATGACACATACATTTATATTTATATTTAAACTCCTCAATTCTAGTACTATTTTTCATGTCCACACTTAAATTATTCCATAGTTTTACCCCACTTATGGAAATACAGAATCTTTTTTT
>NW_018128229.1:7398-12341 GCF_001952655.1 Monopterus albus | reverse complement strand
TATATTGTGTTGATAAACTCCTCAGTTCCTGTGTGCTTGTTAGGATTTAACAAATCTATATTGAAGTCACCGCATATGAACATTGATTTATGGCTTAGTGTCTGGTAATTTTCTTCCATCCACTCATTAAACTGGTCTATGTTGGCACCAGGTGCTCTATAAATACAGCTTATTACAACATTTTTCTTTTTTTCTAGTAGTAATTCAACCGTCACACACTCCAGCAAGTTGTCGATCGCCCTTGACATATTTTCCAGTTTTTTGTAACAAAGGTTGTTATCTATGTACAAGGCCACTCCACCTCCCGTCTTATTCACTCTATTTGTGTAAACCAAGTCATAACCATCCAAGTCAAGGTCGCTTCCTCTTACATTATTAAACCATGTTTCTGAAAAAGCAATTATATTAAAAGAGTGTGTAAGACTACTAAGATAATGTTTTATACTCTGAAAGTTTGCATATAAACTTCTGCTATTAAAATGAATTAATGATAAATTATTTTCAGTCTTAACATTGCTGTTAAACTGCTCATCCGTATAATACCTGCAGTTATTTTCATAGTTCACAAAAAAGTTTATTTCTGGGTCAAAATCTTCGTCTGGTTCATGATGTTGACTTTCAGAGTTTCCAGATGTGTTCAGTTCCAAATCCACTTCGTCGAAAACTTTTAACTTATGAGACAAATCACTTGCCTCATTCAGTACATGTGTCATGCTTGGTGTTGTAGACTCGACACTCATCTGCCATCGCAGATATCAATACACCTGCGTATTTCTTCAAATCAAATCTCTCCCATGCAACCAAGGGTCCAGCGGCCCCTCCTCCCACTCCTTGTCTCAGCAAGCTGGTCTTCGGTCCTGCTTCCTGGTTCTGAGGACGGGTCACTAGTCGGTCATATCTCAGAAAGGCAATATCTCCTTTCTGCCTTTCCACTGCTGGATGTCAGCACCAAGCCACAGCTGTTTCTTAGGTCCCAGCTCTCCACCTCGCTCTCCTGCTGTCTCTGCCCTACCACCCGTGTCCCCTTAAAACCTTATTCAGTATTCATATGGTTTGCCTCGTTCATGGTCAGACTATTATTATACAGATGTTATATACTACAGATTAATTAAGATAAGTTAAACTTCACATTCTCAACATGTTTCTGCACTTCTACTTACAATAGTAAATAAAAAAACTTTAACGGTGATATCCTGTCATCTCTGTCTGCAGAAAGCCCCTAAGGAGCAGACATGTAGCCAGAGTAAAGATTCCTACAGAACTGCTCCAGGACCAGCACAGAGAGGCCAGGGGAACCCAGACAGTTCCTGGAACCACTGTTGCTCAACATGTTTGTGAACCTTACTGCTTTTCCGTTTCTTCCTTTGGTTAGAAGCCTAGAAACAGAATGTAAGCATTAAGTTGAGCCACCGTTAGCCTCCTCCTCTGTCTGCTGTGATCTTAGCCCCGCCCCTCACTTACAGGTGGGACTGATTCACCTCCTCACCTTCAGCAGCTGATGATGGTAAAGGGCTATGCTGCTGGTCTCTGCCCCAGTGTTTCAGTAACAATAACTACAGCTGAGACCAGGAAGTGGATCAGTCCACCTCCGGTACCTCACTGACTTCATGAGTATCAAATATTTTAAAATTTATTTTTTATTAAGATGGTTCAGAACCAAACTACATTTCTAACGTGCTATGAACCATCCAGGCCTGCAGGGCTGGGGGCAGGTCTGCTGCAGTCCCCAGAGCAGCAGCATTCAGGTTTTGGTTTAATATATTTAAAAAAGAATTTAGAGATGATCAGTCTGTACATGGTAAGTCTGTTACAGTCATGTAAACCATGCCATGTCTGCTGTTGTACATCCAGTGAGTTAGCTGAGCACACTTGGACACACTTCATACTCATCTTAAACAGTAAAACAAAGACTTCACATCCACGCTGTTTCAATGTGGCTCACTGAACATGGTTTTCCACTAAATTCCCCTGAGGATTATTAAACCGACTATGGAGACTCAGCAGCCCAGATACATGTGGAAGCCAGATTCACTCATCCTTAGTGTTTTGACAATAACTGAATGTAGTAAAACTACTTGACATCCAGTCTAAAATTGGTAATGAGTTCACTGAGTGATGAAGAGGAGCAGTAGAGGAATAATAAAGCTGATTCTGATGCCAGGTTCCTTTTCATCTTGGTTACTGCTGTGTGCTCCTGTAGGTCTCCATCCAATCAATAACGACAACATAAAAGTTCCTGCTACAGCTGCTGGACGGCAGGTCGATGTCCCTGAACCAAAACTGGAAATGTGTTCAGAACCGAGCTAAAGGACTGAACTAAAGGCTCCTCAGTGCAGCCGAGCTGATGATGATGATTTCCAGGGTCAAGTAAATAAACTAAATAAGCCAATAAATGCAACAGGGCCACATTTTATTATACATCAAGTTAGTAATTTTAATATTTACTCCTTTGGAGAACGTGTTTGGTTTGTGGTGGAAACTTTGCTTCACATGGTAAAAATCTGTCTGTTCACTGTGACTTGGAGATGGAGGACGGAGATACAGAAATACAGAAGGAAGGGCAGGTCGTACTCCCCTCTGAACTTCTGCTGTGAGGCAGAGGACAAACAACAGATATGCATTTACAGAACAAACATGTCACAGTTTTACGTACCGATAGTGCAAATCATGCTTGTCAGATGGAGAGATAATAAAGGAAACGGACAGGAAGTTGTGAAAAACCTGCACACAGGGTCCTTGAGTCCCAGTCATGATGGTTGACAAAGCAGCAGAGAGGCTCTGTGCTAGAAGTGATACAAAGGATGAATGTGAAGTGGTCATTCTACAGACATGAACAGACTGTCAGATGCTGGCGTTTGAACTTTGACCTCATAACAATGTGGATGGTCCTTTTCCTCTTTAGCCCAGAGGACACGACGGCCATGATTTCCAAAACCAATTTGAAACGTGGACTCGTCAGACCACAGCTCACTTTGCCACTTTGCATCAGTCCATCTCAGATGAGCTCGGGCCCAGAGAAGCCGGCGGCGTTTCTGGGCGTTGTTGATGTGTGGCTTTCACTTTGCATGGTAGAGTTTTAACTTGTACTTGTAGATGTTGTGACGAACTGTATTAACTGACAGTGGTTTTCTGAAGTCTTCCTGAGCCCATGTGGTCATATCATTTACAGAACGATGTCTGTTTGTAATGCAGTGCCACCCAAGGGATCAAAGGTCACGGGCATTCAGTGTTGGTTCACGGCCTTGCCGCTTACGTGCAGAGATTTCTCTGGATTCTCGGAACCTTTCGATGATGTTATGGACTGTAGATGATGAAATACCTAAATTCCTGGTAACTGTACAGTGAGGAACGTTGTTCTTAAACTGTTGGACTAGTTGCCTGTGCAGTTGTTCACAAAGTGGTGAACCTCACCCCATCCCCACTTGTGAACGACTGAGCCTTTTGGGATGCTCCTTTTATACCCAATCATGACGCTCACCTGTTTCCAATGAACTTGTTCACCTGTGGAATGTTCCAAACAGGTGTTTTTTGAGCATTCATCAACTTTCCCAGTCTTTTGTTGCCCCTGTCCCAGCTCTTTTGGAACGTGTTGCAGGCATCAAATTCAAAATGAGTGAATATAGTTGATCAGTTTGAACATTACATGTCTTGTCTTTGTGGGGTATTCAATGAAATATGGGTCAAAAAGGATTTGCAAGTGAATGTGTTCTGTTTTATTGACACTTTCCACAGTGTACCAACTTCATTGGAACTGGGGTTTGGACATACACAGACATACAGTAATCATGCCACGACTCCACCTGCTGGAAGTGTTGGTGTTTATCACTAAGGCCGTGGACACAGGGTGACTACATGCCCATCATAAAAAATATGTGACACTATTATAAACTGGCTTGTTCCTTTCCATTGTCGGTGCATCGGTCTGTTCGTGCCACGTTACCGCCACCCAGTGGGCATCAGTGGAACAGCAGGACGCCATCAGCAGCCTGCGCATCACTTCACGTCTGCATCTTCTACTGGTGTCAACTTGTCATGAAGATGAAGCTACAAATGTTTTATAAAAAGGTTTTCTGGTGTTGTAACAGTGTACCATTACTTAGTTAGTTGTATTTGGATTTTGTTCGACTTGAGACAGAGAATGTCTGTTTAAATGACATCAGCATTATGACTTACAGTAATCTGTCAGCGTGATGTGGTCTGATTTAGAATTTCAGTCTAGATGTTTTTCAGTTTTAGAAAATATTTGAGCTATTCCTCAGTATGTGCAATATAAAAACTTTAAAGTGTATTAATGCATGAGTTGGTGAAGTGCGTGAGTGATGAAGAGGAGCATCAGAGCCTGCTGTGAGTAAATAACAGGGTTGGTGTCGCTATTTTATCATTACTGTGGAAATGTGGCTTTGTTATGAACCAGTGCACAGACGCTGTTCTATGGGCGTGTGGCCGTATTTTGTACACGTTTAATTAGCCTACGTGATTATTACTCTTTCTTCTATTATACTCCTTGTCTATGTCTTGTGCACGCCCCTCCGTCTTTCTCTTCTTTACTCTTTTTTCAGCCACTTCACGGTGTTAATTTTCATGCCATGTGAATGAAAAGAGACAAAACTACAACTTTTATCAGGTGATCGTGTAAATAATGACACACAGACAGTACAGAGTGGATGCTGAGCTTTAATCAGAAGAAAATAGAGGATCAGGAGAATTGATTCCTTTTTGATCTCAAATGAAATGTAAAGGCATTTTAGAAAATCATTTTTATTACAACCCCCTCAGTCCTCGATCCTTTCCTCTCCCTTTCCCGCCTTTCCTCCCCCTCAGTCCTGGATCCTTTCCTCTCCCTTTCCCGCCTTTCCTCCCACCCAGTCCTCGATCCTTTCCTCTCCCTTTCCCGCCTTTCCTCCCCCTCAGTCCTGGATCCTTTCCTCTCCCTTTCCCGCCTT
>NW_018128229.1:2361-5987 GCF_001952655.1 Monopterus albus | reverse complement strand
CCCAGTCCTCGATCCTTTCCTCTCCCTTTCCCACCTTTCCTCCCCCCCAGTCCTCGATCCTTTCCTCTCCCTTTCCCGCCTTTCCTCCCCCCCAGTCCTCGATCCTTTCCTCTCCCTTTCCCGCCTTTCCTCCCCCCCAGTCCTCGATCCTTTCCTCTCCCTTTCCCACCTTTCCTCCTCCCCAGTCCTCGATTCTTTCCTCCCCCTCAACTGGCCATTTGCATCATCTGAAACACAATATTGTGCAACTTGACCATTATCAGAGCAGCTGGTGCACCGCATCCCATTGTTTCCTCTGTCACAACGGAATATATTTTCAAGACCGATTGACTCCCCGAGTCTCTCAAGGGCGTCCCTAAGCTCTGCCTCAGAATTGGGTGGATGGTTACTGGGTTTGAATATTTTAGAAAACACAAAAGCATAATTCTTCCATTGCTTAATCTCCCTGATCTTTTCGAGGATGTTGTGAACATGTCCTTCGTTTGTGCACTTTTCAACACATGGGGAGGCACGAACATAGAACAGCAACAGATCATTGTCATTAGGACGTGTGAACAGGTTGTTTACAACACGGTACTCTGCATGATCAGCTCTACCTTCTTTAATCACATCCATCGGAACCTCAGACCATTTCATAGACGTTTTACCAGAATCTCTCAGAACAAAACCCCAAGGTACATTTCCGTTGGGACACCGTTCCTGAACATCGGGCCACCTCAGGACTATGGCCGCCACCACGTTGGTGCCTGTGTACACGTCACAGTTCTGAATCTCGTTCCTCACCGTGGCGCTGTCGTCACGGATCCGACTGACGTCATACTTCTCGCTTTCACTGTTGTACGGGACGCTTGCAGCCAGACTGAACATGGGGGTGTATCTGGCAAAGCAAACACGTGCACGAGATGTAAACGTGGTGTACCGGGTTATGGAAAATATATTTAAAATATCTCTCGTTATTAACTTTAACACTTTAGTTTAGGGATTTTTCAATGAAAACTATTCTACCTGAACTCATGTAATTTTCATTGACATTTTAATTTAAACACTGTTGTGTCATTCAGTGGTGGAAGAAGTACTCGTTATTTACTTAAGTAACAACAGTAATACGTGTAAAAATCCTCTGCTACAAGTAAATGTCCTGCATTCAAAATGATACTTAAGTAAAAGTACAAAGGTATTAGCATAAAATATAAAAATATACTTCAAGTACCAAAATAAAAGTATTCATGATACAGAATGGCACAGTTCACGTTAATGTGTATTATATTAAAGGGTTATAGAGACTGATGCATTATTGTGAACATCACCTTTAATGCTGCAGCTGGTAAAGGTGGAGCTGATGTTAACGACCTTATACATATAATTTGAAGTACTTTACATACTGATGGGTAGCTGGTGGACTTTACACCAAGGATCAATCAGTCTTATGATTATACTGTATTTTGTTTGATTGATCTCATTCTGAAAAGTAACAGTAACTAAATGCAGTGACTACAAAGTAAAATATTTTCTCTGAAATGTTAAGTCAGAAAGGTAAAAACTACTGAAGTACAGTACTTAAATAAATGTACTTAGTTACTTTCCACCACCGGTATCATTAATGGACTGAAGACTACAGCTGATACTCACTTCCTGGCCTTTCTGTCTTCCACTTCTCTCTGCTCTAAAGAACATGGTATCTAGAGGTTTGTAAAAGGTTATAACACTGACGTTCACTCACCCTTCGTAACTTGGCGTGTACCTGTCAAGGAAACATACAAAATGTTCCCATGTTTGAAAAACACAACAAAACTTTTTGATAGAGGAAATGATGCACAAATTAAAATGTGCCAGAAACAGGCAAAAAGCATATTAAAATATAGAAATGTAAATTGATTTAACCCTATAATTACATTTTCACAGTGAAGAAAATCAGTAAGAAAAATAAATGAAATGGCTTTTACTGTTTATTCTCTTTTAAAATGAACACCATTGAATTAAAACAGTTATGTGACTACAGTTTGCCAGACTCATTTCTAATTGTAGTTTTTATTTTGAAATAAAACAAACTGTAAGCTCCCTGTCATTTTATAGTCAAACCTATAAGATGTTTGGAAACAGTACTGGGTCAGTGGACAGAATGAAACTTAACCAACCTGTTCAAGAGTTGGTCAACAATGTTGTTCAGTTGTACAGCTGAGGTGCAACACAAAGCTGCAGTTCAAGTCATAGTAGCACAAATACAAAACTAGACATGGTGTCCAAATATTGAAGAATCTTTCAAGAAGGCAACTGAAGAAAGAATAAAAGAGTGAGTCAGCTTTCTTTGCCAACTATGTTGTGCACAGGAGCAATTTGTCTCAAGCACGGCGGCATTTTAGTGTGTTTTAGGAAGAGCCATGTAGAACAACAGACAACACAGTAGAGCAACCAGTGGTGATGGGGCAGAGAAAAGTGGATCTGAGTTTGACATTAGTGCACGACTCTGTGCATGTAAAACACGACCAGCAGCAGAGCAACAGTGATCATATGCATGTTCCTGCTGCCTCCTGCTGACAACAAGTGAGACGAGCAGGAACATTTAGGGCAGTTCAATCAGGATTTACATACTTGTGTTATTAGCTGCTATTTAGCCGGAAACACGTAGAGAATTCCTTCTACTCTTAAAACTCTTTTACAAACTGTTGATTAAACTCGATTACTAGTAGCGTCTGTTGTACACATCAGTGACACAACGGACAGAGAAAAGATGCAGCTTAGCTAACAGGCTAACGTTACTTCTGCTAAACGTGACTACGAGGATGAAGCCTTTAACTACCTTTAAGAGGCCCTTCATTTTCTCATGCAAAGCCTTGAACTCCTCCTGAGACATCTCGGGAAATAATTCATTTTTCAGCAGCTCCTCTGTGATCTCACTGTTGTTATAATAGACTTTTTGAGCGATTCCATTCAACAGACCGCTCAAAGATCTCGTAGCTTCTACATCCGCCATGTTTACTTGTTACGGTCACATGACGAAGTGATCATATCCCGGGGTCCGAGGTCCGGGACAACAAAGCATTGTGGGTGCTGTAGTTTTTCCTCACGGTGTTTCCTACACAAAATAAAACGCGCTGTTATCACAGTCATAGAATAGATGTTCATATTTTTATGAAATAAGATGTGTGTACTCTTGTTCTGGTTTGTACTGTACAAAACAATGACTCAACTATTTTTGTCTGAAAAGGTCTCAATTTGAAGACGTTAAAAGTGTTTGTCATTATTAGAATAGATACTCTATTTTTGTTTCAGCTGTACAAAAGTCTTTGGTGAAACGTGGATATATTGTTATTATAGAGATAAGTGTTGTCAAATGACCAGTGTTGGGTTTGTTTATATTTGAGAGAACCTTGGTATATTAATGCTAGCTTAACTGTAACATTACCCGTCTTAATGGTAGTGGGTCATGTAGGCTACAGCAAAAACACGTTAAGTTAAAGTAGCTTTTGAACCTTTTAAAACGCCACTAGTGACCTTTTGGCACTTGGGGGCAGCAGAAAACAAAACACTGACATACTGAGTTTTGAGTTGATTGGTACGTTTATTAGCAAACCAGCTTATTTAGGTAAACATCTAGTCATCTTAGTGAGCAACATTAGTATTCATTT
>NW_018128229.1:0-1177 GCF_001952655.1 Monopterus albus | reverse complement strand
GGAAAACTAGGGGGGACAGAGCCTTTGCTGTGGTAGGTCCAAACCTATGGAATGCCTTGCCGCTTTATATTAGGCAGGCCCCCTCACTGTCCACTTTTAAGTCTTATTTGAAGACCTACTTCTATTCATTGGCGTTTGACCAGGAATGACACTCTGTCCGTGGTGTTAGTGTTTATATTACTGTCTATAGCTTTTTATGTGTTGTTTTTATATTTGTATATCTTAAGTGCTTTGGTCAGCTGTGCTGTGGTAAAGCGCTATATAAATAAAGTTGAGTTGAGTTGAGTTGAGTTGAGAAGTATTTATAGACAAGGACGGGAAATGATGTGTGTTGAAGGTATAGTCCTACTCCTGAACCTCCCATATATAATCTTCCTTAGTTTGTATTCAAAGTTACCAGTTCTTTGTGGTTTTACAGTCTGGCACACAGTGACAGCGCTGAGACTCAATGGCCAGCTTCTTTCAAATGTTGAGCAAGAGGTGACTTCGGGTCGTTTCTGCGTCTCTGCTCCAAAATGCATTTTAGCAGCTCTGCTGGTTTCCCCAGTATACTGCAGGCCATGAAAGGAGGTAAGTGACACCCACTGATGTGCAGCAGAGACACTGCCTAATGTTCAGTTTCATCTGTAGTGTGGTTTGTCAATGTGTTTTGTTTTTCTAGAATTTTCCTAAAATTTACAGATTACCAAAAGACAATGTGTGTACTATAAGTATGCTTCCTGTCAGATCAGAGCCTTCTGTGTGAGTAAATAACAGGCTTGGTGTCACTATTTTATCATTACTGTGTAAATGTGGCTTTGTCGTGAGCCAGTGCACAGTTGCTGTTCAATGTGTGTGTGTGGCCGTATTTTGTGCATGTTTAATTAACCTACCTGCTTATTACTCCACCTTCTGTTATACTTCTTCTCTGTCTTGTGCACGCCCCTTCATCTTTGCTCCTTTTTCAGCCACTTCACAGTGTAAATTTGCATGGAGACACAAAACTAAGCCTTTTAACAGGAAACAAATAATGACCCCTAGACAGTACAGAGTGGATGCTGAGCCAAGCTTTAATCAGAAAAACAAAAATGAATATAAGGACATTTGATCTCGGAAGATCTCAAATGAAATGCAAAGGCATTTTAGAAAACTCTTCATTTTCTCTCCTTTTGGCCCCTCCTCCCCCTCAGTCCTCGGC
>NW_018128228.1:347572-349375 GCF_001952655.1 Monopterus albus | reverse complement strand
ACCAACATTGACTCAGCACTACAGTACCAGTTTAATCTTGAATTACCCATGTGAAGCAGTCACAATCACCTTCTGTTTCATTATTTATTCAATTACCACCATGAAGCACAGAAGAACACCACATGATTAATTTAGTCTATCATTTCACCAACAGCATGGACTCACATAATACACAGAAATGATAGATGCTGGTAAACAGCAAAACAACATGCTGTTGTTTAAGCCTCTGTCTCAAACATCTTCTTCCTGCTGTCCATCCTGGCCTTGTCTTTGATGATCTTCCTCCAGTCGCCGGTTTGTTTGTCCTGAGTGAAGTGTAATAAGTAAGATTCTCTTATTATTTTGTGTTTTCAGGAAGGTGATTTTCAGTTGCAGTGACAGCCTGTTCAGTCTTAAAGTCATGTTTGTATTCTTACAGGTTCAATGTTGTTATCAAAGCTGCAGATATTAACATTTGATTTCAGAGATATAACCAATGAACTCAGAGGAACAAGAGGAATCAGTTAACTCAAAATTAAGTGCTGCGACTCTCTATCTAAGCTTAATATAAAATCAGAAGCACACACCTCTTCTTTCACCTCCTTCTTGACCTGTTTCAAGTTGGCTCTCAGGTCCAAGGACACTTTATGTTTGGAGCCCAGCAGAGCGGCCAGCATGGCATCAGCTGACATCCGCACCTTCCTCAGAGCTGGTTTCTTAAACTTTCCATTGAGATCCTGAACCATCAACTTCAAGTCATTGATCTGACAGAGAAGACAGTTACTGAGACAATTACAAATCTGTTGTATGCTTTAATGGAAAATGACTGATGTGAGTTGTCGTAAAAAACAGGAGTCGATGATCACACATGTTGATGCTGCATGTCAGAATGTACAAATAATTGTCAGGTCAAACAAAATGAGGTTGTGCTGAAGAAATTTATACCAAACACTGGCACGGCAAACATATTTACAAGTGGCATATAAAGGTAAACTCAAAACTACTTAAGTCAACCAAAATAGCCAAATATATTCCAAGACTCCTAAGGTTTAAAGATGCACATAAACTCATTTACAAACACCAGCCTTAATTATTTTTTTATTGTGCAGCAACAATACTAAAGATCTACTGAAAACTAAAACAATGATGTTGACTTTCAGATTTAAACAGGAAGAGAACTGTTGTCTCCTGGTATAAAGTTCTGTGTTTTGTTGCTCACTCATCCACTTCAACCTTTTCCCATATGTGGACTCCTTATATTATGTATCAATAAAATGCACCTTCTGCTAGGTGCAGTTTGTTCTAACTGGGTTAATTGGGAGATAACATCCAGATCAGCTGTTTGGATCTATAAAACTCTTACAACTTACACTTTATATGGAAATAAAAATAATATTGGTTAACAAAAATGTATAGGTGGAAGTCAGACATGACAAGACTAACCTCCTTGTTGGACTTTTTAACTTTTATGTTGATTTGATTTGATTTGATTTATTCTTTCAAGCATGTAAAGACAGTTGATATGTCAACACACATAATTTTACACATATCCAACAAATGCAAATCCAATATCAATTTGCTTATATCTAGTACATGCTTGAATGGAGTAGGAAGAAGTCAGACTTATCCAGTCCTACCCCATGACATCATCTTACCATCATTGGTTTGCAAGCAGTATCTCTACATAAATAATTCTCTTCTACACCACACAAGTAATATACTAAAAAATTATTAAAAAGTGTTAACATTCATACATCACACCCACAATGTTCCATCTGGTTAATCATTAAGCCTGTTCTTGCATATATCTTGATTGACACATAC
>NW_018128228.1:343286-346191 GCF_001952655.1 Monopterus albus | reverse complement strand
TTCAAAAACATAGAACTCATGTTCCTTTCGATTGTATTCTTATTTATAGAGACGGATGTATCATCTGTAAAATATCTGAAATATAATATTCAAAAAAATATTAAAACCCACACCAGACAGTTTCCTGGAGCCCGAGGTCTCCAAACATCCAAAAACAAAAGCCATTTAGTTTGAAATAACATAAAACCAAGAAAGGCAACATGTACTGATATCGAAGAAGCTGGAACAAGAAAATCATTGGCGTGTTTTGGTTAACAAATTACATAAACAATTGATTATCAGAATTTTTGGGTGCCCCCCCCATAGTCACGTTTTTTCCATGGGCACACCCATGTACAGATCCCCATTGCTGTTTGAGACGTCCACAGTTCTAGTCTGGCCATGGATCTAGTTTGTCACACCTCTCTCCTTTCTCTCTCACCCCACTTTTCTGTTTGTCTCTATCAAATAAAGCCCAAAAAGATTAAAAAAAAATTCGTGCTGATTCTCTAAAATTTAGCTTGTGTGCACAAACAAGCCTCTAAGTACTGTGCTGTCATATTGCATTGTTTTCTCCTGTGAAACGTTTAGTAAACTGATTGTAAGTATATAACTTTACCAAGGTGGTGATATTTCAGTTCACATCTACATGTTCACTTTTTAAACAGAGAAAATTAAACACATTCTGGCTTTCACTCTCACCATCTTACTCTACCTTGAGATGATTTTTCCGGCATAATGACATCTTTTTCCTTTACAGAAAACAAACAAATGGACAATGATTATGACATTTCTAGGAGTTTTGCAGATTCATAAAGTTATCTTAAGTCAGGTTTGGACTTACTCTCCCATCCTGGCTGCAGCTGAATCCTGGCCGTGGCTAGTATTTGAGAAGAAAGATGAATGAAAATACCACAGCTCTGTGCTCTTTATAAATGCTGGGTTAGCTGTGTGTGTGTGTGTGTCTGATGGACCAGCAGAAGTGGTCCTTCCTTATAAGCTATTGGTTAAAATGCAGACGGAAGGGCTGATGGTGGCAGCTGAGGCTGAAGCAAACACTTCAGAAATTTCTTCCACAAGACTCTTCAGACAATGTGAAACCATGACAAGAACTCCCACAAAGCAGAGCACTATGTTTGTGCCTTTATCTCTTTAATTCTTTAGAGCGACATCTCCAATGGACTGTTTAACCACTTAACTTTTGGGCTACAGACAGGACATCAATGCCAAAGACTGCTCATTAACATGTAAGGCTGCAGACTTAACGCATGGTATAACCTTGTATAAAGTTTGGCTATCCGTGAAACACATCAGTGAGTCACACTTTTGCACTGATATTAAATTGTTACACACACACACCACCCCACATACAGTGTGTCCTGCTGCCTCACATACTCACAGAGCATCAAATGTAGCACTAAAAAGTCTACAACAAAAGCACAGTTTCCTGCTGTCTCAGTAATGTTTGAAGAAAACTACAATTCCCAGCTCTTTCACTGCTGAATTAGCAGTTACAGCATTTGATCTGACAGGTATTAGTTAGTTCCCACACTAAGACTGTTGCATTTACAAACCATGAAGCCCATGATGACAAATAGAGCTGAAAAAATTTGTTGACTGAATCAGTTTGGAACTGCTTTGATAACCATTTTTCATTTTTTCAAAATGTGGTTCTTTTTTATATATATATCATGTTGAGGTTTGGAATTTTGGCTGAACAAAACAAGCATTGTGATTGAAGATGTCACTTTGGACTTGGGGTAAGTGGCTTTTACAAGCTAAATAATCAATAGATTAAACTAGAAAATAATTGGCAGATTCATCCATGATAAAAAAATATTCATTAGTTATACTACACTGAATTAGCTTTACCTCAACCAACAGCATTAAAATGGTATCTACACATTTATGCATGCATAATAGTTATAATAATAATAATAATGTGATTAAAATGTATGTACACTTATTGTATGTTACATTTTTAGAGTGTGGTAATGGGACAATTAAAGTCCAGTTTCCTAAACTATAGAGGGCTTTTTCTGCTGCCCTTGTTTTCCTCTGAGTCAGCTGAGCTGTAGACCGTAACAGCTGCTCATTTCATCTGTCTGAGTGTTTCATTATTGTTAGTTCACAGTAACTAGAGCTGGACAGAGATTCATCATAAGTAAGAATAAAAATATATTGCTAGACAGTGAGTAATGTAAAAGTGAAAATATTTAAATAAAAAATGATATAATGTCTAATCATGTTTCAAAAGTAAAAGTTGTTTTTACTGTATACAGTAAAACTGTTCATACAAAAGTTTGTGGATTATATTGGAGACTGGAAAAAAAAGCTCAAAGAGATCTTTATCAAAATGTGATCATCAAAATTCAAACCGCCAGTTTGGATAAAGTCACTTTAAAATGCCAGAATTACGTTTGACATGGAAGTTCATAGTGGGATGTATGTGTGACTTGTAGTGAACTAGAAAATGCCACCCAGCAGCTGTCAGCTCCAGGCTGGGACAATTTATTGCTCTTATTGGTTCCCATCATGTTCAGCTGCTCATCCACTTGGGGAGGGAAGGGGAGCAGCGCGCGCACACTCACACACTCGCACACACACAAATCTCCTCTTCCAATGTATTTTTAAAGCACGTTTTTGCAGCTTTCACAGCAACTCACATTTCACATTTGCATGTAAAAACAAACAAAAATCCAAGAGCCAAAAAGTCTAAGCAAAATTACCAAGCCAAATGTTTCCTATACTCTCCTATACTCCTAAACTGTCATATTTTAAATATGTATGCATACCAATTTAAAATGCACATTTAATCACTATAGCTTCTCCCTCCACCTCCACCTTCTCCCCTGGTGAAGAGGGGTCTGGAACTCTCCCCTCTCAGGTGAAGCCACAGGTCGGGGCTGTCCCTGTGAAACACCAC
>NW_018128228.1:338562-339697 GCF_001952655.1 Monopterus albus | reverse complement strand
CAGAAGAGGAGTATGTGACACCAGTCTAATAATAAACACATGATTTTAAGAATAAAATAAAATGAAATAATATAAATGAAAAACCTAGAGATACATGCATGATGTAGACTATACTGTATAATATACAATATACTTTTTCTGATACAAATTATCTAAGTAATTCATATATTAGTAACAATTTCAATTTTATTGTCATTACAGTGAAATGCTAATTAGCAGAATGCATTGCTAAGAATGAGTAAACTGCAGTATAATATACCATGTTGGAATGCTAAATTATGCTCTAACATTAATGATGTGCACTTTAACACTGTTAAGTTTAACATGATAAACGCACTTTAGACAGTATGAACTGTAACACAACAAACAGCTAGGCTTACAACTATGGAAAATGAAGAGCATTTTGATTGACTATTACAAGCTGAGAAAACGTCAGATAACCATGTCAATGCAATTGACGTTATAACACCTGCTGAATACATCTAATATTTACACATTTGCCCGAGGAGGAATGATGGGGGTAGTTACATTACTATTTTCCATAACAACTAGGCCCTTCCATAACATTATCTGATGACGTTAACAGATAGATAGCGCTAGCTATTTATTGATTAGCAAACCATGTTGTTATGCTAATTGTTAATGGCGATTATGGTGTTATCAGTCATCGTTCGGAAACAGCACTATCAATGACATCATCTTTACCGTAACATTACCTCTGTCTTTGTCGTCCATTGGAAAACGGCTTTAAACTTTTTTTTCAGCGCAGCGCGACATTGCACTGCACTCAGCTCTGCGCCGCGCAACACATAGACATTAATGGGTTTGATAGTGGAGCGCAGTGCCCACCGTATGTCACCCAGTCCAAACTGGAGGTTGCTGCTGCCCACTGGTCAGAGGAGGTGAAGACGCTACAGCTAGCTTTGTCGCTGACGGAGGATGCCCAATCAATAAAACATGTTCGATAATAATCGACATTATGTCTAATCCGAAAAGCCTTTTGAAAATAAAATGACCGGAAGTGGCATTAAGCCTTTAACTGTGAAGTTGCTGACCGGAAGTGATGCACTACCATTAGGCTTAACTTGACAGTGGTGTGAAGATGGCGGCGTACAGTCGCCTTCAGCTGGTGCTG
>NW_018128228.1:319605-338373 GCF_001952655.1 Monopterus albus | reverse complement strand
GGAGGCCTGCCGGGAGGATCTGACCCGCCTCTGCCCCAAACACACCTGGACCAACAACCTGGCCGTGCTGGAGTGCCTGCAGGATCGCAGGGAGGTAAGTGGCCGCCGGCAGAGCTAGCAGAGTTCACTCGGATCCCGAGAGGTGCTGGGCATCTGCTGGGTGTGTCGCCCCGATGGTTTAGGTCCACACCGGCTGTCAGCACGACACTGGTGCATAGGTGAATATCCACACCTGCATCAGTGTCCAGCTACGAGCAGCCACACACATTTACAGTCACAGACACGCACCAGAGTCATGTAAGGGCATCAGATATTTGTGCTTTCCTCCAGATATCATACCTGTATGACTCCCGAGAAACTACAAAAAAAAAAAAACCCAACTTTCACAGCACAATACATTATTCTGTTAACTATTAAATGACGGAGTAGCTTGTTAGTGGCACCCGCCCACAATTAAGCTATAGAATAACTGAATAATAATCATCTGCAGGTCTGGAGAATTCCTGGAAGTGTGGAGTATTACATATCAGATTTAGGTATGAACTTTACCCCTGTCTTCTGCACAACAAGCCTACAGCTGCTCACTGCCACCTATGCATTGTGCTCAGGAACCTCATTTTCAGACTGAATAAGGTGCGAAGTGAGTGCAGTCATCCCGGGTGTCCGGTGACTGACAGGGTGAAGTCTGACCACAGATGCTGCCTGCTTTTGTTGTATTTCTTTGTGATCAAAATCCAGATATTTTCCACCCGTATAACAGTCTGTTTCCAGATTTGCCTCCTACATGCAAAGTTTAATTTTAGACTGTTATTTTGGAGGTGAATATGAGGAATGTTTTTTTTCTCAGTCAAATAGGCTTCATAGCAGTGTGTGCAAACTGCTGCTCATTAGACAGGCAGACAGGAGTGCATGTACTAACTGGAACTGATTGATTAGTTGACTGACAGGAAATTAATTGGCAGCTATTTGGGTTGTGCAGTTTTGGAGTTTAGTTTATGTCCAGCCAGATGGATATCCTGATTTATCAGTGCAACACAATGTAGTTCAGCAAAACGAGAAACTACAGTCTCTACACAGTCTCTAACTACAGTTAAATCAGCACTGCCTTAAAACAGTTTGGTGTTGCTGTTGGCGTCTGTTAATAAGTAGCCAGGAACCGTATGACATAAATACAGTACAATATGCTGATGAGAGACTGTCTCTGTTACATATTTTGTCCATGAGACAGCACTTGACAAGTTTATTTATCAACTGCAAAACTGCTCAGTATACATCTTATTCACAATTCTTAATGTCTTTATATCACACTGATGCAGCTGTGTGCTGGCGCTGTTGTTTTAATGTATGTATTGCTGTATCTGGGGGTTAAAGAAAAGGGTTACCAGTGCATATGTTAAAAGGATGGAGCTCTGTGTCTGGAGAGAACTAGAAAAACCCCTATTCCTCAGAGTTTCTACATTATGTTTGGTCCAGTGTTTTTTGTTTTTTTGTTAATCTGCTACCCCAGCACCATGTTGATGTCAGCTTCCATTATCCACCATGCTAATGTCAGACACGCACACACCCACACACACAGTCTCCTCCACCGCTGGTCCTGAGTGATGCCCTCTAAACTGAGATAATCACATCGCTTCCACGCTGTAACAGCTGTGGCCTCCTGAAGAGGTAAATGCCTCTCATAAATCTGCCTTTTCTACAGAAAAAGACATCCTTCTGACACACACACACACACACAGACTCACAGTCTGGCAGCACTGGCCATAAAGCAGCTTGTGGTTACATTACAGTGTTTGAGAATTTCATTTGTGGTGGGCTAAGTCCTGAAATTCAACACTTGACAAAACAGCACGGCCATTACAAGCTGCCAGACAGGAAGTCGCTTTGCCTTGGCACAAAGGGGCCTATGGTCATGATCAGACGCTCAGTTGTGGTCAGTCTGTCACTTCACTCACTGACTCCGCACTGACTGTCTGCCCCACAGACTGCTGACTGTCAGTGCAGCTCTGTTACGGTGTTGTTGTCAACATTTTTGTTTTTGTGGAGTGCAACTCCTCTTATTTGACAGTGATTCTTTGTACTTCATGGCTACAGCTGGATGTCACTTTGTTCAGTCACTGTTTATTTCAGTCAGATTATTATCGTTTATGAGAGCAGTTCCCCAACCTCAGGGCCAGAACCCCCACGACGTTCATGACATGAATTTAAAATTATGCTGAAGAATATTTGTTGACAGGTTATTTTCAAGATAAAACAGGACTGAACTAACTAAAAAGTAAACTTACTCTTGATGACATCAGATTAGGGACCTGTTCTTCATAAATTGCTAATCAGATCAAGACCAAATGAGCATCATGATCTTATATTTGCTCCGATGTCAGTGGGGTGCTTGTGTAAAAATGGAGCATCTATAAATGGGTGGATTTCTTATTCTGACCCTGTTTAAATTTGAGAGGTCACCTTCTTTACCTTAAACAAGCCTGAGAACAAACCTGCTGCTGAGCAGATTTGAAATGATGGACATATTGCCATGACAACACATCCTACTAAACTTTTTGAAGAGCCCACAGATCTGGGACCGCAGGATGAAGAACAGGTTCTAGGGCTCTAGCTAATGATTATTTTCATTATCAAATTATCATTATTAAGTTACTCAGTTAATCATTTTGACTAAAATCAATCAATCAACGTTTTATCTTCTCATAACGTTCCTCATTATAATTGCTTCTTTGTCTCTGAAACATTTAGTGTCAAGGTAGAACATTTTTTGTCTCCGTTCATGGGCAGAACAAAGCTGACATGAAGAGCTTTCACGTGTTTTGTTGCAAACGTCTCCTGTTGGGTTGTTGTTACACCATTTTTTCTTTTTTATGTTTATCAGGGGTGCAAACAAAAAAACTAGAATAAATCTGACATTGATTTGATTTACAGTCACTGTCTGCACTTCTCTGTGGTAGCCTACTAAATGTTCTCGCTGCTGAATGTTGGTTGCATCCAGTTTCCTATTATTTCATCTCTATTCAAATATTTATTGTTGTTGTTTGCCCACATCTGTGTTAATGCACTCCTGTGAGAGTCGGAAAGAGAGCAACTAAATATGTTTTCCAAAGTGTGGTGCAGTGGTTAGCGCTGTCGCCTCACAGCAAGAAGGCTCTGGGCTCAGACCTTGTGGCCGACCGGGGCCTTTCTGTATGGAGTTTGCATGTTCTCCCTGTGCCTCTGTAGGTTTCCTCCTGGTACTCTGGCTTCCTCCTTGAGACATAACAGTTATTTTGAGTGACTCTAAGTTAGTGTGAATGGGATGGTGTGTGGTTGTCTGTCTGTATGTGTCAGCTGTGTGATAGACTGGCAATCTGCCCAGGGTCCCTGCCTCTGTCAGCCCCTCCACGACCCTTTGTGAGACGGTCTGTTTACTGTAGATAATAGATGAATGGATAAACCCCACTTATACCTGTTTAAGTGGGGTTTAACTGTCTGAGGTGTGTGCTGGTCTGAGAAGCCCATCTCCAGCTTTTCCATCCACTGATGTGGAATCTAATCAAGCTCCCTCTTTCAGCTTTTTAGCTGTTTGTTCACACATGTCTGAATTCACTGAGGAAAATGGCCTTTGACTTCTTTCTCTGTCTGTCTTTCTGCAGGAAACTGAGATTGCTCCGGACTGTAACCATGTAAGTCTTCCGTCCAAAACACACACATACAGTACATGTATACACACAGTCATGTCCTCCCTACTCTGGATGAATTCTAAAAGCTTTGTAAAACCTCTTTTCTTGTAGTGCCATTGATTTTCCAGCACTTTGGTTAATGAGCAGATACACGCAGAACTAATGACGTTCCCATCAGTGTCAGGCAGGCAGCAACAGTTAGTCAGCCCCACTCGTCACCTGGATCCATTATAAAAGACTCTGAGCATGCGTGTTGGTAAAGGCCTCTTAAGTGAAGCGCAATTAAGAACGTAATTTTAAAACTGTTAAATTACCCCCCCACTGAACAGCAACCAAGTATTTTAAGTAATGCATTAATCCAGAATCATCATCATTTCCAGGTTACTCAGCAGAACTAAAACTGTGCTTTGCCCCGGTTGCCCATAATGACCCGTCGCCTGAGTGTCTGTGATGTGGAGGATTTTTAACCTCTCGGACCCCAGTTCTCCTTAAATATGCTATTTTAGGCAGCTTTTTCCATAATGGATACTAATATGTCATATATTGTAGAACTTGTACTTATTTACACGTTTAATGAACGGTGTATAATTCTTGTACTGAGCTAAACTGTTGAACTCTGTTATTTGTGCTTGCAGCTTTCCATCAAATCGAAATATGATTGATAATACTTGCAGTATTGTTTCCCTTCAGTTAAGATTACATGTGTGAAATCTTTGAAACTTGACTAGAATTTCAAATAAAATGCTCATACATAGACAGTTCACCATCCACACTTCTGCTGAATAAATGGAAGTAATGTATTCTTTATTTAGCATTAATAATCTCTAAATAAACTACCTTCACCTGTTTCTCTCTGCAGTCTGAATAGTAACAGAGCTTTGAAGGATCCTCAGCTCATAATGTAAAAAAAATTTGTACTGTCTCCACCCTCTGATGTTCAGTCTGGCATTTCTCTGCTTTAAGGCTCGTCCTCAGATGTCCTGCGGGTGATAAACCTTTAGTGTTCAGAGTTCACAGCGATTAACAGCGGACAGGTTTATGAAATGCCACAAGGTTAATGGACCACTTGGCCTGTCTTTATTGCAGCACTGGAAAGCTCTGGCTGCACTCTCTCTCTCTCTCTCTCTCTCTCACACACACACACACACACACAGTTCTCCTCGTTTTGTCTTGCCGTTATTTTCGGGACAGTCTGACTGTCAGTATCTGTTATCTGTGGCTGCTGCACCTGGAGCCTCGCTGGCAGGTAAAAATAAACACATAAATAAAAGGACAGACAGAACAGGAAGAATTCAAACACAAAATAGGATTTTGGAAACGTCTTTACACAGGCAAGCTGTGAGGCAATTGGCATAATCAGTATTGAGTCAGTGATGAAGAAGAAGAAGAAGAAGAAGCTTTATTTTATTGTCATTGTAACATTGTGAAACGTACAACGAAATTATATTTGGAGCCGAGGGCTGAGAGCCGCTGTGCATGCACCGCCATCGCGGGCAACTTGGAGGGTTCAGTGTCTTGCCCAAGGACACTTCGACATGTGGACTGCAGGCATCGAGATTCGAACCTTTAACCTTCCGGTTGGGAGACTGTGAGGTGTCTTCTTTTATATTAAACAGAAAAGACTAAAATTATATTGGTTTCTATCTAAAAATGGAAATCACCCTAACAAGACGGCTGCTCTACCCCCCCAACACACATACACTCTCGGGGCCCACTCAGCATCGTGCTCCTGTAAAACGGAATAATATTTGTATTTGGAAAATTGCAAGATTGTAAAGAGAGATAAGGAAGAAACACGTCTATTTGTGGACAAACAGAAGTGCCGATTCTCCAGCTACTGTTTGATGAAAACCAGGTTAACGTTGTTCCAAGCTAGTGTCTCTGTCTATTTGTCAATATGCCGTGTTTGATTGTGTCAGGTGCTGCAGACGGGTGTAGCAACACCCAGACAGAATGCGTCATCCGTGACCCTTAAGAACATCATTCCAGTGCTATGAACTGCCAGACTTGCCAGATTATTTATTTATTTAAAAGAATTCAATCAAAATTGAAGCAGGGCAGGCTTCAGTGTGCTGATTTGTAGTTCCTGGCAAGGATCAAGGTCCAAAAAAGCAGGAATATATCATTTTTGTAGTGCTAATCAAAACCATCTTTTTATAGAACCTCTTTCCTTGATCAATGCCCACATTTTTCAAACTCCTCAGCGTCAGTTTGTTGTGCAGACTTTTCTTTTCATTAGCACAGACATGCCCTCACTAAGCACATATGACATACTTATGTACTTTCAGTTTTGACCAAGGCTTTAGAGGTCTGCGCTGCTCTCGGGCCCCGGCAGACCCCCAGCAAGAATAAGACAAAAGAGATTAGGATGAAAAGAAGGGTGGGAGAACTTGGGTGGGTAGCGAACAGTGGAAGTGTGATGGTTCAGGGGGTTTAAATAGTGTGAGTAGTTCAGGTCAGGTCCTGCTCCCAAACCTAATTACATTTAATTCACATTATCTCCATTAAAACGTTTTCAACTTACCTTAACACTAATTGGAATATGTTTCAGGCTAAATTGTCACGGTGGATGCACTTTTCTCATGCACCCTGTGTTTTCCAGTTGCTGTAAATGTGAAAGGGGTGTTAGTACTCGGCGATGGTTACTGATAAATCATTGATGTTCAATGCCTCACCCATAGATATAGAGAACACCTTTACATTACATCTACCTGTACAAACCAGTATTAAAGCTCAGAGGTTCACAGTGGCTGCACTTTTCTGACAGATGTTTGGAATGCCTGCAAAATATTGCTAAAACTGTGGCAAAGTGACAGATTCATAAACAGCTTCTCTTTTTGTTCAAGTTAATGGGATTGCCTCTGTTTAATTCTGAGGAGCGTCAGTTTAAGCTTTAATGGTTAGCAAATAAGTTTTGTTTGTAATCATTAAAAAATCTGCATGTCTCTGTTGTATTAATGTAGGTAAATGTAATGTTTCTCTCTCTCTCTCAGCTCCTGTGGAACTACAAACTCAATCTGACTACGGATCCAAAGTTTGAGTCCGTGGCCATCGAGGTCTGCAAGAGCACCATTGCTGAGGTCAGTCTGCACTACAGGAGACTTATAGCTCAAGCTTCTGTCAGTTTACATGGCACTGTCATCATGATGCACTTCATCACTTATGGGGAAAATAAATAAAATGGTAGTTTCAGTGCTGAGTTACACTATACACTTTGACTTACACTAGTTGACAGTTATACAGTGTATGGACTAGCAGCAGTGTGTTTTTACAGGACAGGACTGGCTTAATAAATTACAGTACTGATGTATTTACTGCTTTCACTTTGTTATAGTGCATAACATGTAAATATTAAATAATGTATCAATATAATAGAGAAAAGATCGTTTGCTCCACTAAAATAATTCTCCAGTTATCAAGTCTTCAAAGTACAAACTCAGAGGACAACTTGAGAAGTAAAGAACAGTTAACAAACCTACACCTACATCCCTCTGCAGAGCAGGGGCTGTGTATACAGTTGAAGTCAGATGTTTACATACACTTACTGTAGATTGAACTCATTAAAACTGATTTTTTTAGGACGTTACTTTATGCATGACACAAGTAATTTTTCCAACAGCTGTTTACAGATGGATTATTTCACTATATCACAATTCCAGTGGGTCAGAAGTTTACATCCACTCAGTCGACTGTGCCTCTAAACAGCTTGGAAAATTCCAGAAAATGGTGTCATGGCTTTAGAAGCTTCTGATTGGCTAATTGACATCATTTGAGTCAATAGGAGGTGCAGCTGTTGATGTATTTTAAGGCCTACCTTCAAACTCAGTACCTCTTTGTTTGACATCATGGGAAAACCAAAAGACATCAGCCAAGACAACAGAAAAAAAATAGTGAACTTTCAGAAGACTGGTTTCATCCTTGGGAGCAATTTTCAAATGCCTGAAGGTACCATGGTCATCTGTTCAAACAATACTACACAAGCATAAACACCACAGGACAATGCAGCCGTCACACTGCTCAGGAAGGAGATGCGTTCTGTCTCCTAGAGATGAACGTACTTTGGTCTAAAAAGTATCCCAGAGCAACAGCAAAGGACCTTGTAAGGACACCAGAGGAAACAGGTACCAAAGTATCTGTATCCACAGTAAAATGAGTCCTCTATCGACATAACCTGAAAGGATGCTCAGTGAGGAAACAGCCACTGCTCCAAGAGCTCCATTAAAAAAGGCAGACTACAGTTTGCAGCTGCACATGGGGACAACGATCTTCCTTTTGGAGAAATGTCCTGATTGAATAAAACAAAAATTGAATTGGCTTAAGGACAACAAAGTCAAGGAATTGGAGCAGCTGTCACAAAGGCCTGACCTCAATCCAATGGAACAATTTTTGTGCAGAACTGAAAAAGCGTGTGCGAGCAAGGAGGCCTACAAACCTGACTCAGTTCCACCAGTCTGATGGAAAGTTCTAAAATTCCAGCAACTTATTGGAAGAAGCCTGTGGAAGACATCCTAAAATGTTTGACCCAAGTTAAACAATTTAAAGGCAAAGCTACCAAATACTGATCAAGTGTATGTGAACTTCTTACCCGCTGGAAATGTGATGAGAGAAATAAAAGCTGAAATAAATCTTTCTCTCTACTATTATACTGATATTTCATATTGTTAAAATAAAGTAGTGATCCTAACTGACATAAGACAAGGAATGTTTATAGGATTAAATGTCAGGAGCTTAAATGTATTTGGCTAAGGTCTATGTGAACTTCTGGCTTCAGCTGTACAGCAGCTAAGACCTACTCTCACATACAGTACATACAGTATGTCAACATCAGTAAGACCAACCTGAATAATCCTGAACCTGTTCTTTAATGCATGAATAATAAATCTGATCTAATTACAGTACCACCCAAAGGTTTGGACACATCTTCCCATTCACTGCAGTGTGTCCAGCCCTATGAGTGGTTATATAATAGTATAACAGATACACAGACCATTGTTTTGCTGAAATGCACACTGCTGTGCAGCAATAAGGCACTGAAAGTAAAGTGTGGACGCATTTCAAAACACTATTCATGGCGCCTCAATAGCCGAGTGATTTCGGCAGGTGCCATGCATGTCTACACATCCAGTTTGTCTGGCTATGGACATTTATTGCAGGTGACCCCCCCCCATCTTCTTGTTTCCCATCCGCCAAATCATCACCAGGACAGTTTAACTTTGTATTTGTAGAGTATTTTAGGTTTTTCTACTTCCATTAAGTACAGCCTGTCCTCTGCTGTACTTTGACCTGTCACATGTTCAATATCTTCAGATAAAGGAGTGTAATGAAGAAGAGCGAGGGAGGGGCTACCTGGTGTCCTGCCTTGTGGATCACCGTGGTAACATCAGCGAGTACCAGTGTAACCAGTACATCACGAAGATGACCACTATAATCTTCAGTGACTTCAGACTGATCTGTGGCTTCATGGACAAATGTAAAGAGGACATCAACAATCTGCACTGCGGCAGCATCAATGTAGGACACAAGGTAAGGTGTGTGTGTGTGTATAACACTCTGGGTTACAATTAACAGAACAAAAGGGCAAAATTCAGCAGAAGATTTATTATTTTTATTTGGAAGACTAGTACAGAAAAGTTTTAAAAAGAGAAACAAGTAATGTATGTTTACAAAATGCAATTAAAGTGAGTGAAACTACTCCGTTTAGTTTAGTTAATTACATAACAAAACATTTTTGCATATGAAAAATATAGCAAGGTTCACTTAATGGCTTTTTCTGGAGCATTCAACTGCATCTCATTTGGACAAACAGCATAATGAAAGCTCCAGAGACAGTAGTACTTGGTGGGCAGATAAAAAAAAACACAACAAATGACCACAAAATGGCTATAAAAAAGACCAAAAAATGACCATAAAGAGATGAAGAATGGTGTAAAAGAGATGTTAAATGACTACAATGGATGAAGCCATATTTTGTAGTCATTTAACGTCTCTTTCAGTCGGTGAGGAGCTTTTCACCTGTCTCTGCCCAGGACCCCATTTTTTTCATAATCCATCCATGCCTTGTGAACATTGTCTTCCCTGTCTCTCCTCACACTCATTCTCTTCCTTTTATTTCGTTTTATCCACCGTGCTTTGCCAGGACATCCATTCCCAGGGTGAAGTGATCGCCTGTCTGGAGAAGGCCCTGGTGAGGGAGGCGGAGCAGCAGGGTCATGTTCGTCCAATCAAAGAGGAGTGTAGGAGGGCAATTCTGCGTGTGGCAGAGCTGTCATCAGACGACTTCCACCTCGACCGACACCTTTACTTCTCATGCCGAGAGGACAGAGAGAGATTCTGCCAGAACGTAAGGAGACTCAGCTGGTTTCTTCAGGATTTTATACTGGCAGAAAACAACATGGACAAGTTTCTACACTCACTTCACATGGAAATTATATGTTATTCTGGTTCAAAATCAGTGCCATTCATTGGCATCTTGGTTTCTTGACGTATTTTTCAGTGAACTGTGCATTAGTTGAGAGAAAAAGAAGTTCAACGTTCCCCAAGAACAACTAAAACATTTTTATAAAAACTCCTGTCGTGGCACGAGAACTTTTCACTTTGGCCACCAGGTTTCATTAAAATATTTTCACTGGGCTACTGAGTCGCAAACAATGGGACCAGATGCATCACCTCCTCATCATGTCATGTACAACCATCGGTATGGTGCTTTATAATCTAATCATAATCTCAGTGCCTGTCCCTTTATTGCCTCCCCTCTGCAGACTCCAGCAGGAGAAGGCAAAGTCTACAAGTGTCTGTTCAATCACAAGTTTGAAGAGGCAATGTCAGAAAAGGTATGGCCAAAAAAAACATCTCACCCCTGGGGCAAAGCTAGAAGAATTCTCACTGACCCATGAATTTACAGTCTTTGGTTCGCACTGAAGTGAACCTGTTCAGTGACTAATGCTCACCACTTTCTCCTCGCCCTCACCTCCACAGTGCCGTGATGCTCTCACCACCCGTCAGAAGCTGATTTCTCAGGACTACAGAGTCAGTTACTCTCTGGCTAAGGCCTGTAAGCTGGACCTGAGAAAACAGCGCTGCAGCCTGGACACCAACCTGCCTCGAGCCCGTGAGGCCCGACTGTCGTACCTGCTGCTGTGCCTGGAGGCCGCCGTGCACCGTGGTGAGTGGCGGAGGGGCGAGGTGTGATTGACACTTCTGTTTTTCTAATTAACTCTGTCTTGTCAATCATTAAGCACAGGTTTTTATGGAAAAGGCTTGGACTAAGCTGGGCAATGCAGACATTTTTATCAGTATTAATTTAAAAAATCTGACCATGCATTATGTTGAAAGTTGTGCCCCCTGATGGCAGCAGAGCACCACGGTGGTAAACCTCTAGTAATAACCAGTCACACTGCACGGTGTTCTCCTGTTTGTACTGGCACACACCGCCAAAATGGGTGTGTTGTTTCTGATGTGGGCATGTTATGGATATTCTGCATATTCTCCCCATTATTAAAGCATAATATCAAAAATATTTCTGTTTTATAATGTCAGTAAGATTGATAAACAGTGGGTACGGAAAGTATTCAGACCCCCTTAAATTTTTCACTCTTTGTTATATTGCAGCCATATGCTAAAAGCATTTAGGTTCATTTTTTCCTCATTAATGTACACACAGCACCCCATATTGACAGAAAAACACAGAATGTTTGACATTTTTGCAGATTTATTAAAAAAGAAAAACTCAAGGGGGTCTGAATACTTTCCGTACCCACTGTAAATGAAACAAAGGATGTGCAGTTACAATGTGCTCCTCCTTTGCATCATTCAGGCCTAATTGTGTCAGTAATAATATTTGATTCTGTGCTGTGCAGGTCGTCCGGTCAGTGGAGAGTGTCAGGGGGAGATGCTGGACTACCGGCGGATGCTGATGGAGGATTTCTCTCTGAGTCCAGAGATTGTGCTGCACTGCCGGGCCGAGATTGAGGCTCACTGCTCCGGACTGCATCGCAAAGGCCGCACACTGCACTGCCTGATGCGAATCGGACGCGGCGAGCGCAGCACTGCAATTGACAGCGTCTGCCAGAGCGCCGTAAGACCACAGCACAACATTCACTGAGATACACAAAGCTGAGAGGTGGGACCGTGGCTGGAGCCGTCTCTGTGCTTTGCTGTGGCTTTGCTATACGTCAGCCTTGGAAATCCAGCACAGTATTTTCTTGGTTTCTGCTTTTTTGTTTCTTCCTTTGTCCTTTGTGTCTGGTGTTTTCCTCTAAAATTCACTTTCTCTTTAATTCACATTAAAATGGTTTTCTGAATAAATGTGAGCAGAGAAGTAGTCCTTACAGTTGCAGAATCAAGTTTAGTTTCTGTCTGTACAATAAATTGTTATATTCAAAGGGAATTCAAGGGGCAGTAAGTCACCTTCTAAAACCACTCCCCTTAGTTCCTTGAGTGGTCCAGCTTTCGGTTGCTGGGCACAGCTGGTGGAGACTTTATTTATTAATAGGTTATCAAGAAATAAAAAGTTGAAATATAAATAAAATCCAGTCACTGACAGTTGATGTTTTCCTTAATTTGTTTCCACTGCAGCTGCAGACTCTTGTCCAATCTGCCGACCCTGGAGCCGACTACCGGATCGACCGAGCTCTCAACGAGGCCTGCGAGTCCGTCATCCAGACCGCCTGCAAACACATCCGCACTGGAGACCCCATGTACGCTTGTTTTACACACACACACACACACTTTGCGTTAAATAAACTCAACATGATGATCAGTTGATAATTTTTCAGGCATATGCAGGTCTCAGATTGAGTTTAAGAAGGAGCTTAGGAGGTTTTAAAAAATCTTAACATTTATTTTATAAAGATGCTAAATATTTCTTCTGGAGTGCTGTAGATCGTAACATGGGTTATAACTTTTGGCTGTCAGGAAGCAGCTGCACACATGCTGATTCGAGTAAAAACTTAAACTAAGAATTTTTTATTTACTTATTTATTTTTTAACCATCTATCAACTTTCTGCCACTTATCTGGGTCCAAGCATGGACGGATTATAAAACATTATGTCCCTGGGCGTAGACAAGTAAAAGGCCCCACACTCCTCATATATAGGACCACAGTAAGGGACGTTGTTTGAGGTATTTGTCTCTCTGTAATTCATCAGTCCTTTTTCAACTGGTAAGATGGCGATTATGTGGTATTGACAAAGACCTAAAAAGCCTTACATTTAATTAGGTAAACACTTTAGAAATTGTTTTGATCATTAATATTATAAGAGTGAATGATAAATAATGAATTAATTTTATGTGCCCTGTTATTGTCTGGTGTGTATGTGTAGGATCCTGTCGTGCCTGATGGAGCATCTGTACACAGAGAAAATGGTGGAGGACTGTGAGCACCGTCTGCTGGAACTGCAGTACTTCATATCCAGAGACTGGAAGTGAGCCTGCTCTCTGACAGGAATCAATGAACCTGAATCCATCATCTCAGTTGTCATTGTTTTCACATGGCTGTAATGCTTCTCTTTGCAATCTGAGCTGTAAAACAGAGGCAAGACGTTTCATGGCTACGCTGTATTACAAATGAAGTTATTCCTTCTTCTGTCACCCAGACTGGACCCCATCCTATATAAGAAGTGTCAGGGTGACGCCTCCCGGCTCTGCCACACACATGGCTGGAATGAGACAAGTGAGCTGATGCCGCCGGGCGCAGTCTTCTCGTGCCTCTATCGCCACGCCTACCGTACTGAGGAGCAGGGACGCCGGGTACAGTGACACCAGAAGCACACACTCTGACTTCTAATACTGCATCACACTCTGTCCTTTGAATGTAATGCCAGGGGAGAGGTTTTGATGTTTTTAATTCGTGAATGCTAAAGTTCTGGTCCGTTTGAGTTTTACACATGTACAGGTCTGGTGTGTGTATATAGGATACTTTCACTCTCTCTCTGTCAGCACGACTGGCAGGTGTAACTCTGATGTGTTTAACTTTAACAGGTAAACCCAGCTGAACAGGTAAGCGGGTGGTGGTCCAGCTAAATCAGTCAGTACTGATCCCGGTGAAGGGTTGAATTGATTATGATGATGGCAGCGGCTGTTGGATGCTGATAAGCCGGGATAATCTGGAGTCCAGTTGTCACTGTCTTTTTATAAACACAGTAGCAACAGAAATCACCCTTTTAACTTTTTAGCTTGGATGGTTCTGTTTTTTTAAATGTGATCATTTGCTGTTTTTCTGGACTATTGGTTGAATAAAACAGTCTGAATTTGTTGCTTGGGGTAACTGTGATTCTCAAATTGTTTTTATCCCTACAAACCAAAGAGTCAGTTGTTTAATCAAGAAAATAATCAGTATGAAAAAAATCATTAGCTCTGATCTGATATAAAACTTAAAAATGAGCTCGTCTTCAACCAGTCAGCAATAAGATGCAGCTTAAACATTAAATCAATGTAATGTATCAGTGTAACACTCACAGGGGACAATGTTCTACATGGACTACTTTTATTATCGATACTTTATTGCCTAATTAAACTTTCATACTTTTACTTAAGTGGCATTTTCAGTGTCTTTTACTTATGTGAAGGATCTGAACACTTCCTTCACCACTGTGTGTATGTTTGCAGCTATCTCGGGACTGTAAGGTGGAGGTTCAGAGGATTCTCCACCAGAGGGCACTTGATGTGAAGTTGGACCCTGAGCTGCAGAAGCGTTGCATGTCCGACCTGGGCAAGTGGTGCAGTGAGAAGACAGACACTGGACAGGTGAGTCAGGCAGCTGATACCCGCTGCTGCAGTTTTCCTTTGCTTGGGTTTTTGTCCAAAACTAGACATGTAGTCAAATATTGAAAGAGTTACATGAACCTCAATGTGGTTTGCATGTTGTAGCCTTCTGAATACTTGTCATGTGACCTAGTGCGTGTGTGTGTCCAGGAGTTGGAGTGTCTGCAGGATCATTTGGAGGACCTGGTGTCTGCTTGCAGGGATGTCGTGGGCAACCTGACAGAGCTGGAGTCAGAGGTCAAAACTCGAGGCCAGGAAAAAAATTTAAAACTAGAAAAGAGAACAGGCTGGTCATCACACTAACTTTAGCTGGAAGCCAGATTAAACTGTCCCCGGAGAAGCCTCACATGTATGGCTCTCAGGCGTTAAATGTATTTCTTTATGAGGATCACCATGACCTGCTAGTATGGTGTGAAACATCCCTACAGTTGCTAAAATAATTCCTACAGTATAAACCTACAGTATTTATGCTTATTGTAGTTTTTGATTTGATGAAATGTCTCACCTGCGACTCTGTGTCCGTTTCTTTTTCACCGTTGGCTGCAGGACATCCAGATTGACGCTCTGGTCATTAGAGCCTGTGAACCTGTCATCCAGACCCACTGCCATGTGAGTACATGCACACACATACAGTACACTAACTTTTATATATGTTACAGTTATCTGCATACGTTTGAGCACACCTGGGAAAATTGCACATTTTATTGCTCCAACCTTTGAACATGCTGAAATTATTGCTTATTTTTATTCTGTTTATGAAATTAAAAACTGTGTCCCGCAGGCTTTGTGTTTACTTTGATTTTCAAAACCAACAATATGTCATTTGCCCAGTGATAAATAATAATAATAATCTGTTTATATAGCACTTTACAACACCCAAGGGTGCTCAAAGTGCTTCACAACAAAACATAAAAGCAGAACATGTTAAGACACAAACTAACAAAAAGGAAAAGTTAAAATTACACAAATTTAAAACCACGGTCTATAAGCAACTATAAAACTCCTGTACAATAAAAATGAGTCAAAGTACAAACAGAATAAGATTAAAGAATATAAAATCAGAAAGCCTGTAGGCACCTGTATAGTGCCAGTGCTATAAATTAAATGAATAGGTGCGCCTTTAATTTAGACTTAAAAACCATTCAGTTATAGACCAAAGCTCAGGAGGCAGGGTATTCCACAGCTTGGGGGCATATATGGCAAAAGAACAATCACCCCACTTTTTGACCCAGACAAATGCTCAGAGGAACGCAGCGCTCTGACTGGGGTATGAATAGTTAAAAGATCAGACAAATAGGCTGGAACAAGGCCAGTAATGGTCCGGCGGCGATGACGTGACGTAAGGCAGTGGGCCTGAGTGCAGTTGGAGGCACTCGGACCTCAAACCGGATAGAAAAATGGTCAGAAATAACCAAGTCTGATACGTCCCTGACACACACAGCGTGTGTCCTTGTCGATGGGTGGGACAGGCTACTAATTGGGTGAGATCCAAGGATTCCAACAGGGCATCGAAGTCTGATCAGACGTGCAGTGGACGTGGATGTTAAAGTCGCCGCAAATCAGGAGACTGTCACATTTTGGCATAAGCTCTGTCAGAAACTCCCCAAATTCATTCACAATTTCCTTAGATTTTAGTGGGCGATAGACCACTGAACACAGGACTCAAAAACATTTGAATATAACTGTATACAAACAAATAGTACGAAGGAGGTGGATAAACTAACAGTCCATCATATATAAATAAGTCACTCGTATGTTTTGAAGGTCACCATTGACATTGGGTCAGAGTGATTTTGACTCTACAGTCATGTTTAACTCATTTGTGGACCAAATGATAAATCCAGTGTATATTTATGGTCCCCAGCAGCGATTTGTAATGTCCCTGGTGCCACCGACCATGAGGTGGATTGAAGCATAGCTTTAGATTGTAAGACTTGCCTATAATATATTTCCTTGGATGGCATGTAAATAACAGTTTGGATTGTTCAAAGTGTGTGTGTGTGTGTGTGTGTGTGTGTTGTAGGATGTAGCTGATAACCAGATCGACACAGGGGATCTGATGGAGTGTCTGGTTCAGAATAAACACCAGAAAGAAATGAATGACAAGTGCTCAGTCGGCGTTACACACTTCCAGCTGGTCAGTTATCATGACAACGTCTGTTTCTCTGTCTCTCCGTACACTTTGTCTTTCTCTGTACTAGTTTTTTAGTTTTGGTAGGTTCTCTGATGGATTAAAAAGTCGGTATCAAACTAACAGCAGTTTCCATTGTCACTTTGGCAGATGCCAGATCCAAGGGAACGTTCTGTGTCTCTTAACCCTTTTGTTTCCATTGCCAATAAGGTCTTTGGTGCTGTTTGTTCATTTGCAGGATTATCTTAAAAACCTGTGGACAGATTTCAGTGTAAAGTTGAGCTACGGTGCATGTGATTATTTTATGGTTTGGAAACATTTCCATACATTTTCTATTGTAATCTAAATTCAGAGGATTGGTGTTTTACTGTATCTTCTTCTGTTTCTGTGAAAGTACCATTTGAAACAGTGGACTGTTTTTAATCTTCTCTAGACCTGTGATTCCCTTGGTGATAAATAGTTACAATATACAGTAGGACAGAAGAAAGTAAACTGTAAATTTAAGGAAACAGATGCCACTGTTTTTCTGTAGCTGCTTTTTTAATGATTAATAATGTCTGTTTTTCTGTCCCTCCCTGTGCCTAACTTTCAGATTCAAATGAAGGACTTCCGGTTCTCCTATAAGTTCAAGATGGCCTGTAAGGAGGATGTTTTGCGGTTGTGTCCAAACATCAAGAAAAAGTGAGTTCAGTTTCCATGTAAACATCCAGGAACAGGAGACTTAATTTACATCTGAAGCCCTGTTTACTTTTTTTGCACAACACCTTGTGAGAAAGTGAGTTAGTGTTTTATGCATCCAGTTGAGCTGATTAAAGTCTTGTCCACCACCTCACAGAGTGGATGTTGTCATCTGCCTGAGCACCACAGTGAGGAATGACACACTGCAGGATGTCAGGGACCAGCGGGTTTCTCTGAAATGTCGTAAACAGCTGCGCGTGGAGGAGCTAGAGATGGTAAAACACACACGCACACACAGATTTATTTCCACTTATCTGAACTCATGTTTTCACAGTTGGTGCACATATTTATATATTACTTTTATATTTATATAGTCTCTTCTTAGGTTAGTCACTGTAATTAAAGCGTGGTTGTGCACAACGGCATTAGCCTTTATACCTATAAGAAGTCCTGCCTGGGTGTATGAGTCATAATTCAGCAGTGCCTTCAATGAAGTCACATTTCTCTTTGACAAGGTTTCTGACAGTGCAGTCGTTCACCGTATTGTGTCCCGATAGGAGCGTGTTTCTAGCTGTGTCAGGCACGGCAGTGTTCACGTGTCAGCCAGACAGGCAGTTTTGATAACATTTTGTAAAATAAAAATTACAATAAATCTCCCTAAAATTCTCCTGTTTCCTCCTCTCAGTCCGAAGATATTCGGCTGGAACCAGAGCTGTATGATCCCTGTAAGTCTGACATTAGTCGACTTTGCCCCAATGTGAACTTTGGGAATGCTCAGGTAAGAAACATTAGAACATACTGTACATCAGGAGGAAAGAAAGATGTCCAGATATATTCCTTCTCTCCTCATCCTCTCTCTTCCCCTCTTCCTCTCCCTCCACTTTTCTTTCTTTCCTCTGGCCTGTCCATCCTCCACTTCTTTCATCTTCCTTCTTTCCTCTCCTCCCTCCTACTTATTTTCCTTTTCTTTTTCTCTCCTCTTCTCCTTCTCTCACCCCATTTCCTCACTTTCTCTCACTCCTCCTCAGATGATTGAGTGTCTGAAGGAGCAGAAGAAGCAGCTCAGTCAGCGCTGCCACCAGCGAATCTTCCGGCTGCAGGAGGTGGAGATGACTGACCCTGAGCTCGACTACCAGCTGATGAGAGTCTGCAAGCAGATGATTAAGGTGAGGAAGAGGAGAAGGAGGAAGAGAAGGGGAGGGGGTTCTTACTTTTGAAAATATTTATGCCTCTGTGCTGGCAGTAGCCACGGCTGGAGGCATTATGTTTTCAGGTTGTCTGTCCATCCCACTGTTGTGAACATCATATCTCAGGAATAGATTTTGGTGGTCAAAGGTCAAGGTCAGTGACCTCAAATCTCATTCTAGCTACCTCTGACATCAGTACCTCTTAATTGGACTTTAAACCATTAATTTATATGTTTGGCAGTTGTTTTAAAATACTGTATTTGTAGAACACTGTTGAATTTGTCTGTGTGATTTGTGTAAAGGACACTAACTATTTGAAACAAATGAGAGAATTTACAGTACTGATTT
>NW_018128228.1:316520-319550 GCF_001952655.1 Monopterus albus | reverse complement strand
GAGATGTTCAGACAGGTCGTGAACAAACCAGGTTAGTCAAAATGAAAGTGAAAAGTACATGTATTACCCAGTTTGTCCGCTGTAAACAAACATCACATTGTACAGAACGACTTGTGGGATCTGATGGCCGTTTCTTTTGGGATTCACATCCAAGTTGGTCAAATATCCAGCGTCATTATTCTCTACGGCCAAACAAATCCCACATTAACTCCTTCGTTCATGTTCTCCATTTACTTTAACACCGGTCGACTACTAAGTTTAACCTATGGCCCTTGTCATAACTGTGTACTCGATGTAAGTCTTTGTAATTCGTAATAATTAGTAAAATTATTAGCTACATTTTCAATGCACCTACTTTCAGTTTTACCTCTGGGTTAACTGTTGGCTTGTGTCTTCCTTGTTATGATGTCCCTGTTTTTGAACATCTCAGCTGTTGTAATAAATCGTAATGATCTTTTAATCTCTCTTACAGCGGTTCTGTACCGAGGCTGACACTAGAAACGTTCTTCAGTGTCTGAAACAGAACAAAAACAGCGAGCTAATGGATCCTAAGTGTAAACAGATGATCACAAAGCGACAGATCACACAGAACACAGGTACACGCTTGGAAACACACACACAGTAAAAAGTCTGAACTTTGCAGATATAAACCAAGATTTTGTGAATCTGAACCTGTTCTGAATTGTTCACTGACACGTCTCTGTCCTCGTCCTCCATCAGACTACAGACTGAACCCAGTCCTGAGGAAAGCTTGTCGAGCCGACATCCCAAAGTTCTGCCAGTCCATCCTGAACAAGGCGAGTGAGGACACTGAGCTGGAGGGTCAGGTCGTCGCTTGCCTCAAACTCAAATACACTGACCAGGTCAGTTCATGAATACATCACCTCTGGTGGTGGGGGCATCAAAACTTGCAAAACTGCAAATTAAAGCTAAAGACAATATGGTGAAAGGATAAAAAGCCATCAATAAATACAAATGGAACCGAACAATGTGGGTTAACCTTAAACAACTACACATCACTCAGCTCTTACCACTGAAGGCACAGGTACACTGAATATTGGACTTTCTAAATTTTAATTAAAATGTTTTATTTAAATGTTAAAATCACAGGTACATTCTTTCCAGTCTTTTTCAGACATTCCTTCCTTGTACTTTTTAAATATTACATACTATGCAAACGTTTTAAGCACTAAAGGTAAAGTGAGGACTCTTTCAGTAATAATACCATGAATATTTTTTTTTTTTTATCAGTTGCTACACTTCTGCACAGTCACAGTAGGTACTTGTCAGATAGGCTGCCACAGTTCTTCAGTGGAGGTAGTCGGTTTCTTCATGTAATCCCAGATGGCTTCATGGTGTTGAGATCAGGGCTCTGTGGGGCCACAACACAACCAGTTGTATGACTCCTTGTTCTTCTCATCACTGAGGATGATTCTTTATTATGACTCTGTATGATTGGACTTGTTATACTGCAGAATGAGTTTGGGACCAGTCAGAGGGTATTGAGTGATGGATAAGAATCTAAACATCTGAAAGGCTTAAACCTTTTGCACAATACTGTGTGTCTCTTATTGGTGCTGGGAACCTGAAACATCCTGGTGATTGTTGTTACTGTGTGTTTTTTGGCCGGGGTCTGGTTCAGAGGCTGTCGTCAGACTGTGAGGACCAGATCAGAGTGATCCTCCAGGAGTCGGCACTCGACTACAGACTGGACCCACAGCTACAGATGCACTGCTCAGATGAGGTAGACACACACACACACACACACACACACACACACACAAACTGGCCGCCTTTACATCAAACTTCTTCTTTTCCTCAGTTTTTAAGTCGCTCACAGTAATTTTCCTTTTTCTTCATCTTCCCTACATGCTCCACCTTTCCTCTCCTGTCCTCCTCCTGCAGATCTCCAGACTGTGTGCTGAAGAGGCAGCAGCTCAGGAGCAGACCGGTCAGGTGGAAGAGTGTCTGAAAGTCAACCTGCTGAAGATCAAACAGGAGGCCTGTAAAAATGTACAAATAATTTGCTCATTGTTCTGTTGAATGCACTCATTTGTCCAAAACTATTGTTGAATATGATTTTATCTTGACGTTCATTGAAAGTCCTCAGACACTGTGGCTGAACCATAGTTCTAAGTCACAAATTCTCAAATTCACAAAATTTGCCTTTTTTTTTTTTTGCTCCTTTTGCCTCCTGTCCTTCCTCTTGTTCCGAGATTCCCTTGAAAACTAGATCTCTGGGTTAATAAAGGTTGTTTAAAAATAAAAGATTTAATAAGGTTTCACCAAATTTAGACTGGACAAAAATAACCTGCTAACCCTTTAAGGTCTGAATCGATTAAGTGTCGGTGCGGCAACTCAGCTTTGTTCGCTCTCTCCTCTTCCCATGTTTGTTCTTGTTGTTTGCAGGAAGTCCTGAACATGCTGAAGGAGAGTAAGGCTGATATTTTTGTGGACCCCGTCCTCCACACAGCCTGCGCTCTGGACATCAAACACCACTGTGCTGCCATCACACCCGGCAGAGGACGACGTGGGTGCTTTCACACTGCATTTTATATTTGCACAGAGTTTTTTTCAGACTCATAAAGATACATCAGGTTTTGGACTCATACAAAATACATGAAAACTAATCGCGTATTAAAATTGACTGACAGACTGGGAAATTAGTTTACCTTGTCTTTTGCTAGATACTGTGTGATTCTGCATAGTGTGTTTGAATGTCTAAATGTGTCCTGTCACCATGCAGAGATGTCGTGTCTGATGGAGGCGTTGCAGGACAAGAGAGTCCGTCTGCAGCCTGAGTGTAAGAAGAGACTGCAAGACCGCATTGACATGTGGAGCTATGCTGCAAAGGTAAACACCAGGAAGACACGCCTGTCTTGTAATAGCTCCTGCAGAGCCTTAAATAACTGAAATAGTTATTGTATTTTTTAGTCTGTTATTAGTGTGTATATATATATATATATATACCCATCCTTGAACCGCCGCCTTATTGTGGTGGAGGGGGTTGAGTACCCGCGTGATCCTCGG
>NW_018128228.1:306509-316226 GCF_001952655.1 Monopterus albus | reverse complement strand
GTTTGTGCCTATGGGCCGAATGGCAGTGCAGAGTACCCGGCCTTCTTGGATTCCCTGGGAAGGGTGCTGGAAAATGCCCCGACTGGGGACTCTGTTGTTCTACTGGGGGACTTCAACGCTCATGTGGGCAGCGACAGTGACACCTGGAGGGGCGTGATTGGGAGGAACAGCCCCCCCTATCTGAACCCGAGTGGTGTTCTGTTATTGGACTTCTGTGCTAGTCACAGTTTGTCCATAACAAACACCATGTTCAAGCATAAGGGTGTCCATCAGTGCACGTGGCACAGGACACCCTAGGCCGGAAGTTGATGATCGACTTTGTGGTTGTTTCATCTGACCTCCAATGACACAAGTTACCTGGATGTCAATAAGAGCTTTATGTGTGTAGCTCATCATCACTCTCTTTAACACAGTAAGCTAAGGAATGTAAACTGTTACTGTGTGGATTATAAAGTGTGACAGTCTGACAACATGTTGAGGCATGTGAACATCTGCCCAAACTAGCTACCTGTTTTAATGGGGCCCTGTCAATGTTTGCTGCTTTCTAATAAATATCATGTCACATTTATAAGAGAGAATTACCAGTAGGACTAGACAATAAATAGAATTAAATCATTTAAGTTGCCTTTTCATTTTTACACAATGTATAAAATGTCTACATCATGAAAATTGAGTTTTACAATTTGCACAGAAAGGTTACTTTTAGACAAAGGGACAGGTAATAGCTGCCCTGAGTCCCATCCCCATCATGTTGTCACCTCTGACATGCTGCAGTTTATGGCTCCTTTGTGACTCCAGGTAGATGGACGCCTCTGACTGTCCAGTTGTGTACAGTTTCACTTGTGAGCGGCACTGACCGAGAAACAATTCTGCTCACAGATCGATTTGTTTGGTAATGAAGTAGCAAAGCCACTGCAGTCGAATGAACAGCATGGAGATTCTTTGTCTGTCCCTATCTGTCGGGTACAGCAGCTAACGCTGTCTGTAGATATCACAATGATGTTCCAGTCCAGTTAAAACCACAAACGGGAACAGATGAGTTGGTGTGAACACTTGATCTGCACTGAAGCCGACTGTCCCAGTGGTACACAGTGCTCTGTTTAGCTGTTGTTTTATGGGATGCCCTGTGGGCTTTTTAGAAACATTGACACTGACAACAGCTACAAGTGCCCTCAGGCGTTTTACTTTACTAGGGTGTTTAACTGTTCCCTCCGTCCTGTAGGTGGCGCCGGCAGACGGCTTCTCAGACCTGGCAGTGCAGGTGATGACATCACCCTCCAAGAACTACATCCTATTTGTGATCGCGCTGAGTGTCTGCGTCCTCTTCCTGGTGGGGCTGCTGTGTGGTCGGATCACCAAGCAAGTGACAAGAGAACTAAAGGACCGGTAGAGAACAAGGACGGTGACGCTTCGGAAGACTTGCATCTTCCCGGATCTCCATCCTCTTCGTACTCTTCCTCTCTCAGATGCCCAGTCTATAACCAAGGTGCACAGTGCCAACACCAGTGTGCACATCGGGACCTCTTCCTCTGTTTAAAACTGTTTGGCTGCTGCTGCTGAATATTAGTGTCAAATGCACAACAGTCCCCAGCTCACAAAAACTTTTTATCTCCATTTGGGCATCTCCAAACTTCAAGAAGCTCTAATTGTCTGATTGGAGTGTTTTCCCTTGATGATTGTGTTTTTCCCCTCCAACAAATCTATTTCTCCCGAGGATGTTGCTTGGGGCCGGCTTCTTTTAAGTTTCTAAACAAGCGCTGTTCATGACTGTGACTGAGGGCTGCTTCTGAGGTTAGGCATGCTTTCCACTCATCAAGTCCTGATGCTTCGCATGATATTTAATCGAGACTGGAGTATGTAGAGCAACAGGAAATAGTTTTTTTTTCTACTGTAAGTGACTGAGGCTACCTGAATCGCACAAGGAGCAACCTGAAATCTTGAGGCAAACTTTGAAATCTGAGCTGTTCCTGTTGCTTTGAAACATTTTTCTCATCAACCATAAAGTCATATCCAGAATCCCGTCCAGCTCACCAGCTACAGCTGTCTACATCTGGACCAGTTCAGGCCCACTCTGCCTGTTACTGAAAACCCCCACTGACTAAAAATGAAGGTCAAGCTGGTCTCCCTTATCAGGAACATCGTGTACTTTTCTTTTATTTAAAACCTTTGATTAAATGCTAATGAAATCTTAAATCATTTTCGCATTCAATTTTTATGCCTAATTTATTGTTAAGGACCAAGTCTAATTTCAGTTGAGATTCAACTTTCTTTTGTGCACGTTTGAATGTTTTCTTTGGTCAACCATGCTAAACTTACCCACAGAGGTGATTCAGTGAAATCCACAGCAGGACAGACGGTGGAGCACAGCTGGGTGTTGTGAGGTGTGAAGGTTCAGATTACAGCACTGGAGACCAAAAGATTAGTTCTACCTTTAGATTGGAATTGTAATACTTTTACCACGACCTATTTAGTCCCTGTTGCCTTTAATGAACAACCTGTCTCACAACATGGGGAAGCTCCATTTTCCCTGGTTTGCTTTGTTTTCGACCTCCAGAGGTCTGATCGTTCATGTATAAATCGCATGCTGGAGGTCAGACTACACTGTCAAGCCTGCACTGAGCTGCTATCACACAAGATGCTTTCCCTCGGGCCTCATTCTCTCTGCAGGTTTTATTTTGTTTCTCCTCCAGTCCGGTGGTCTTATGTTTTATGTCTGTGTCCAGGGCCCCATCATCTCATAATCTGTGTATGCCTGTAGGATATTTGGTGTTGCAAATAGCAGCTATTTATTGATATTATTTGATATATGAATATTTTATTAGAGCATTCATTTGATGGGATTCATTTAGTACAGAGTGAACGATGTAACTGTTGATAGTGTACAGTTTATTATTCCCACAAACCAGGGCTTTAAATTTGACTCGACATATTTTTACCCATTTTACACACCTTAAAACTGTGCCTCCACCCCATGTTTAAAGAGTTCTAAACCCTGCCCAGGACATACCAAATTGTAATTTCTACATTTGTTTTTGTATAGATTAAACAAAGAAGACATTAGTTACTGAGCTTTAGCGATGTTGGTAGGTGTATATTTTAAGCCCAAGTAGGACTTAACCCATTTCCTGTCTCTGTGCTAGCTAAGCTAATCATCTCCTGGCTCCGACCGCCCAGCACCACACAGTTTGGTCCATCACCCTCAAGTGGGTGAATAAGTTAAGCAGCTGTAGGTGGTCTTGACTGAAGTCTGAGGCATTGAGCGGGGCCTGTCCAGTTGTGGTGATGATGATGATGTGGTGTCTGGATTGAATTTGCATATGACTGAATATCTTATTCAGGTAAATTCTAATTGCCTGATGCGTTAGTATGACTGTTGCTCAAACCTTGAGCTGACTAATATGAGATGTACACATCCATTTTCACAACCATATCATCTATGGCAGCAAAAACTCAACTGGGTCACCCCAAATGCAGCTGCAGACTTTCTATAAACACCAAAAACTGTCAGGGTACGAGTTTGTTCTCTTAACACAGATGTCCCATTTAACACAAGCAGGTATGGGGGGGGGGGAACTAACAAAAACAGACATTACAAAGGGTGTTTGGCTTAATGCTGATATGAAAAACACAATCCCATGAATCAATTGGCAAAACCAGGTTTAAAAAAATTCTTTGCTCAGTATTATACAGAGCCCTAAATGTATTACTGTTTTGCAGGCAAATGGCTTGAAACTCTAATTATACCAAGAAAAAAAAACAAAACAAATTTTACTTTTTTCTAGGTACTGAATGGTAAATTTTGAACTTGATGTACGTCACATCTGCAGCCCAGTTTGTTCACCAACATCAGCTGATTGGACAATGAGCCTCATTCAGTTTGTAAAATTAACAAGAACTTTGTTTAACAAATGTTTTGCAGCTTTTTGTTGTACATCATTATCCGTGAATGATTAAAAACACAGAACACCGTGACAAAGTTGAATAATGTGACATACACTATTTCCTGTACACTTACAAAAGTTAATGATGCTAAGTTAACATTGCAAATCATTTATGAGCAGGTTCTTGAAGGACTGTGTGAAAAAAGGAAAACGTCTTCTACGTGAAGGCCAAGTTGATCAATCGTCAGTTGAGGAAAAAAAAACCTTGATGTTTTGAGCTTTTCTAAATGGTTTTTATGTTCTTGTGTCTGCTGAAGTCAGATGTTGGGTCAGAGTGATTTGACAGGAAATAAAGACACCTGTTATAACCAGTTTTGCAAGTCTCTATGTGAACAAACATCAGTGTGCTGTCGTTTCTTTCTAGATTATGCCATGTTAAATGAAGATGGAACAAATTTATCATTGTGAGATTTGATTATGCTGTACAGATAAAATTTGTCAATTTAATAAAAATATCTGCAGATTTTCATACCTTTGCCTCAAACTGAATCCTTTTTTAATAGTGTTTTATCTTAAGTATCATTAACATTTCAGTATTTGTTTTAGCCAATATAAATTTCATTAGCAGAAACAGTCCATATCTTTATCTTAGTGAATGTAGCTGGTAAACTATTTGGCAAACTAAATTCAACAGAAAACAGATGATAGGTCATGTTTGTAAGCAGCAATCAAACCACAGCAGCTCCACATTAGATCGTTTTGTAGCCTTTGACTAGGGTTGTCTCTTGAAACATATTACACAATTATATAAACCAACACGTGCAACTAAGGAATATGAAAAAAATGGGGAAGGGGAGAAACAGCAACTGAGCTGGGAAGAGAAATAAAAAAATTTAAACAGTTAAAAGGTTAAACACTGTTGTTTAACTTAGGATTATGAGGATGGAGATGAGTGGGTGAACAGGCCAGTCAGTGGCACGAATCGGAGCAGAAACTCCAATGGGACTTTTACTACTCGATTATAGTGTCACGTGCAGAATAACATGATTACTACTGAATGACAACAATGAGGATAAAAGAAAAGTCTGAAAATTCCAACTGTAGAAGGCTTGTTTATTACTGCTTCCCACTTTATGTACTGTACATGTTCCAAGGCTCAAAGGAGCAGTGCAACAGCTTTAATTTCCCTATTATCGCTTATTATTTGCTATCTACTTGGATTGATCATAACCAACATTCAGAGCAGCAAAGCAGAGGATTCTTGCTCACATACAAGCTACAAATAAACATGAAAACCCCAAACCAGACAAAATATATCACTTATTTTAGATGTTTGAGTTGCATGCGCTATATGATCCTAGCACAGCAAAACAAGGAAATAATAAACCATCTTCCAACATTTACTGTAGATTAACCAAATCTAACAGTCAAACTATCCCTGCTTTAGTCAGTCTAGTTCAAATGAAGATTACTAAATTAAAGCTGAAATTGCTAAGTCATAAAGTAAAAATGCTAGTCTAAAAATCTTTCAAAAACAAGTAGCAACAGTCGCTGGGGTGGGGGGGGGGGTAAATCAAATACTGCCTGCACAATCCAAGTTAAAAAAATTTAAAGTCCACATGATCTATTAGTTTCCATTGGGATCAGCAGGTCATTACCCAGCAGACAGCTGTAATTCCTCAGACAGCAGGGTTTTTGTACAGATGAACCAAACTAGATTCAAATAGGCAGATGATGTTACCTACGCCAGGATGTTCCCCCAGTCTAAGCTAAGATAACTGGCTGTTTTCTTTAACCCTGTGAGATACGAGAGTGGTATCAATCTTCTCATGCATCTCTCTCTCTCCCTCTCCCTCCCTCTCTCCCTCTCTCGAGATATATATTTATATATAAAATGTGTGTGGATTTCCCAAAATATCAAACTATTTCTGTAAAAAGAAGTATTCTATGGGGTATGTTTGACTGACAGATGCTTCAGATGACCAGCCAGCCATGGTGGTTGCTCCTTGCTGCTCATCCCACCTCAGCTCCACTGGAGCTTTGTTTCCTTTGATTATAATGAGGATTTTCTGACTCTAGGAATCAAAAATGATTGGCAGCAAGCAGAAAACCAAACTCCTGGAAGAAATCGATGGGTGATGTTGCAGAACGTCTGTCCATGTTCTTCTACAGTCTGCTGTCTGTTCATGTTGGCAGGCCTCCTGAAAGTTCTCTTTCTGTCAAGCTTCTTTCAAACAACGTTGTTGATCTCAGGCTGAGTAAACAGCCTTTCATAACAAATGGAATTTTGCACTGACTTTCAAAAACGTAGCTCAAACAGGAAAAAAAACAAAACAAAACTCATGAGTTTTACAGTCAGTAACGAAAAACTACCTGCTTCCTCAGTCGGCATGTCAACATAGCAGCAGTAAAAGCTTTTGATAGATCCTGGCATCAAGTGTGGTCGTACCATTGGCTGGATGATCAAAGATGGCAGGCCATCAAGAACCGATGACCTGGACGTAGTTGGCAGGGTAGAGGCCAACCTGGCCGCTGCTCAGCTGTCCTTTACACCAGCCCTGCTCATCCTCCTCTCCCAGCTTCAGCAGCTGGTCGCCTGGAAGGAAGAGGGAAAGTCGGTTCATACGGTACTTTCTTGTTTCAGGATGCAATCTGTTCTTTAGATGGTTTTAGAAAATATTCTTAGTGCAAGACATTTGTTTTCATGTTTTAATAAAACAAAAGCTTTAGGTATCAAACTTTGCCAGAACTGACCTGCCCATGAATATATCAAGTAGGTAAAACTAGCTCCACCTTGGCCAACTACAACAGTAAAATGCTTCTTGCGAGTGAACGATGAGTTTGAAATCAGGTTACCCTATGATAATCCCTCGAGTTAAGATGAACCACAAAATAGCATGTGAGATATTCAGAGAGACATGAAAACATCCAGCAGATAAGATAAAAGCACTCAGGGTAGACTGCATTTCCAACACGAATACCTGTGTGAGAGTTTTTCAACTATTAGAGGAAACTGAAAAGCAGATTACATCAAAATAAAAGCAAAACCCTCTGATTGTATGTTCTGATTTGAAACATAAGCTGCTTGTGCTTCGCATCTGTCACAGCTGCACATCAGTCTGTGAGGTATAAACGTACTGTTCTGTTCTTAGCTACTTTAAATAAGAATCTGTTGCAATCATGATCCATTTCAAGTCACAGAAATAAGCCAATTTTATATTGTAAAAAAATTTACACATGGAGATAAATATTCCCTCAAGTGTTGAGAAGTCAAATTTGTTCTAATTTCACAAGTTGTTTGTCCACTTACTTCTTGATGTGAACATTGATGGCAACCACATGACAAAGTTTCTTTCCGAGTCAGATGGAATAATCAACACAAAACCCATTAGGTTAGAGGGAGCGACATGCAAACTGAGGTAAGATGCGATGTGTGTGTTGTGTGGGTGTGGTCCCCACCGCATTACAATCCTACTGCATGTGATCATCAGTACTCATGTCTGAGTCAGTGTGTTATGACCAGGCATCACAGGTGAAAGAAAAATAGACTATGTAAACTCCCCTCTACTAAGACTGACATACTGTGTGTGCTCATGAAACAAATGTTTTACAATGTGCAAATCAGTTGAAAAGTTTTTTTTGGAGGGGCTGGTGGGCTGTAAATGTGATAAACAAAATGCTTTGTAGATGAGGAAAAGATGATCACCAACATCTTACTACCATAGAAAGTGTTTTCACATAGCCATGGCTCATTACATTTTCTCTATAGTTTTTATTGTATCTGATCAAGAGGCAAATATTTTTTTCCATTATGTTGTCTCCTAATTTCATCACATCATCATTTCAGTCACTACTGAGCAAAGGGTTTCATATCCTAAGATAAAAGGCTTTAAAAACTGCCAATGACAATGCTCTCCACACACCAACTAGTTTTGAAAACCAGCACTGTGTTGAACCAACACCTCTGAGACTCAGCTCTCACCTCTCTGATGTGTTACGGTCCTATTACTTTTGATTGGATTATATATATGCACTTTGCATACAGGCAAGATGCCATTTTAAAATGCATTATCATCGCTGATACAGCTGGGCACCTCTGACTTTTTTGTCAACTATCATAATAATCACCACTCCCCCTGTGATGCCACCCATCTCCAAGCATTAGTAAGGGTTAATACCTGCTTTAAAGCTGAGCTCATCGGCCTCCTGGCCCACGTAATCATAGAGTGCTTGGACTCGCCCCGCCTCTACCTGCTCCTCATTGTCCTCCGCCTCCCCTACACCGTTCACTGCCAGCACTTTCTTAGGGCTTTCCTCATCTGACCAGTCTGAAGAATAATCTTTCACCCTGAGAGGAGAGAGAAAACCACACAGAAAAATTAATTTAAATAAACCATTAGTATATATAAAATTTCTTTATAGAAGAATTATTTACTTGACATTCCTTATCAATGTTGACAATTCTGAATCAATATGTTTGATATACAAGATGCATTTATATTGATTTTGTCCTCATGTCCTTGTGGACTGAAATCAAACCATGGCTAGCTTTGTACTTTATCTCCTGTACAGTATGTGCCTGCAAATGGTAATCATTTCTGATTTAAGAAGTAAAAATCCTTGTGTGTTTAACACAGTTGTACTACTGACTCAAAAAAATTATTTTTGATATGAAGTCATAAGATAGTTAGATTTTTTGTGGCTTTTTGTTTGTATCCATTTTATACCGTAAGGCACAACTGCAAAGAGGCAACGAAAACTAAATTTATAAGCACAAAATATGATAAACTGGAACAACATTCTCAGATTTGCTCAACCAAGGTTTGTTGCTTCTTGGCTGCTTTTGAATGTTTTACTCATTTCCCCTGGTTACTGTTCATCACATGTAGCCTTTAAAACTTAATGTGTCCCAGTGAGATGTTGTAAATAAACTGCCAGAGACTCTGCAGCTGCGTCACACATCTCTTGGCAACCATGGCTGTCGTCATCTTAAATGCTCGGTGGAGAACAGAGTGCGTGGAAATGTCTGAGTGGTCACTTGAGCTCACACAGGCAGACAACTCTGTTTGGAAACTGGTTCATTCGGACGGAATAACAGACAAGCAGGAAGCTGTGAATGGCTGCAAAGAAAGTCACTACAGCTGCCCAAATCCATTCCTGTTTCTACCTATTCTTCCCCATTTTATTTGACTGTAGACTACATACAGCGGTACCATCACAAATTCCCTTGCATTTGTTGCTTTTGAGGAAACATGGTGCTAGGAAAGTGTGACCAGTGACTACATCAGTTACAAAGTCTAACTCACACACAGCAAGCTTTCTCACTACTAATTATGGTGAGTGAGTGTTATGTACAGGATGTTGACTCCTCAGGGTGACTACAAGGTAACAATTTAAAACTACACACTGCCCCGTTTTTGCCACAAACACACAGGTGGCTCAAAGTCAGATGACTGTAGACTTGTGCATGCCATTTTGAAATGATACAAAAAAAAATCAGCACACATTTTTTAAAATAGACCAGTTCATGTGCATGTTATGGCTCTGTTTGGAACCATTGATTTTCACTTGGAGAGGTAATGTAACATTTTGTGGATAATAAAAGTAGGCGCTGAGTCCAGTCTTAGAAGGAAGCATGGTAATAAAGACTGTCATAGGCGTCTTTCTACCTGCCAGTGTCCACGGTGATGGGACTTGGTGGGACATCGTCTCCACCCGAGGAGACAATGTTGGTGAGGGTGACCACGTTCTCCTCAGAGTGTCCACCTCGTTCCTTGCTGCTGATGGTGCGATTTGCCTCTGGAGACCACTCCTGTGTGCAGACACACACACACAG
>NW_018128228.1:305097-306353 GCF_001952655.1 Monopterus albus | reverse complement strand
CCCATGGGGACCTCAATTTAGGTCCCCACCGTGAAATGGATCCTCATGAGTTGGTATGGAGTCAGGAAGAAGTCCCCACGTAGCAGGGAAAACACGTCCACGTCCACACACACACACACACACACACACAGTTTACACTAAATACATCACTACATGACAAGCAAATGTTTTTTTTTTATTCTGTTTTTTTATGCAAGACGTTAAAACCAAGTTTGATTTGAGCAAATAACATTTTCTTTTTCTTCTTCAAATAAAAAGATGAATTCATGAGCCCTCCACCTTTGCTCCATTCAGTACAATTGGGGGTCTTAGATAGCCTTATTTGGTCTGTTACGACCAACCAGCAAGTATTCAGATTGAAGAAGCCGGACCCAGAGAATAGTGACATAGTGCTGGGGATACAGATACTGGTATTTAGTCTCATTGGTGCACAGAAACACCTCCAAAGTGTCAGCACTACCGGTGGTGTGTGTCAAACCTAATCACGGGTACAGAATTACACCTCAGCATCTACCTCTTCTCACTTTTTAGGATGCAGTATACAAAGTAATGCTGGTATGATGAATAAATACAGTTGAGAGAAAATCCTCACAAGCATAGAAAGTGAAATCTGTGTCGGTCAGAACAATGGCGCTCTGTTAGCATGTGTGCAGCACTGTGGGAACGCCAGGAGATTCTGTAAAGCAGAAGAGATTGTGTTTTCTGCCAACAACTCCCTCTTGGTCTCCCCTTATTTTGAAGAAGAAGAAAAAAAACCAACAAAAAAAACAAACGGGGAAGTTAACAGCGTTCTGTTTGTCTTTACAGCAAGTATTCTCAACGCCTGGGATTCTCAGTGACGACAAACTATGCTCACAGTACTGGTAGCTTGTAATTGACAATGCCAACAGAAATAATAATAGTTTTTTAAATAATCAGTTTGTCAATAATATGCACATTTAAACAGTAAAGCATAACAAAATGCAATCAGCTACTACATATAGCGTACCTGTAGTATAAACACATACAGAATGCCAACATACCAAAACATATTTGTGACCCATGCACGGGTCCTCTTTGTGGACTTCAGCTCAGCGTTCAACACCATCATCCCAGACATCCTCTACCTCAAACTGACCCAGCTCACTGTGCCTGCCCCCACCTGTCAGTGGATTACTAGCTTTCTGACAGACAGGGAGCATCAGGTGAGGCTGGGGAAAACCACATCCAGAACCCGGACAATAAGCCAAGGAGCCCCCCTAGGGGAGTGTGCTCTC
>NW_018128228.1:297628-304523 GCF_001952655.1 Monopterus albus | reverse complement strand
GCACTAAAACAACCAGGCACAGGGACAGTTTCTTCCCCCAGGCCGTCACTCTGATGAACACTTAACCCACGACAGTATGACTGGACAATAACCCTCAGTGCAATAACTGTAAATATACCTCATACAGATTATACAGGTCTCTATTTTTAAGTACTCTCTCATTTCACAATGAGCATTCCTTTGTCTGTCTGTATTGTTTACTGTGTTTATGCTGCTTATGCATTGTTTGGACTGTTTGTTGCTTGTTAATACTACTCATTTTGGTATTTTGTTATATTACACAGCCTTACGCTGGTTTACTGTTTACTTGCCCCTTGCATGGGAATATGTACATGCACATTGAGAGCCGATGTACCAGAGTTAAATTCCTCGTGTGTCCGACACACCTGGCCAGTAAAGCAGATTCTGAATCAGATCCTGATAAGATAACAGGCTTTTATATGATAAATCAAAAGGATTTTCAGTAAACTCTCATACATTCAGATAACTGTTCATTAGGTACGCCTGGCTAAACTAATGCAGCACAACAGTCCTACAACAAAACCTGCTATCATAAGAGCTCCACTTATTGTGTTGAAACTGTTGCAGCGAAGTGCCCGTTCAGTTTTGTGCTGCTGTTAAATTGTATTGTCTTATGTGAGTCGGTGTTTCTAATGTCTACCCTTTGTGATATGAATGAGACAGCATCCCCTTCTCTGGTATTTACAACAGGTAACTACAGTAAAACAGGTAAAGAAACCTGAATACGCCCATCAACTCAGACTTATCTTTGCAACAATACAATGCTGCAGTTCAAAACTGGCTGACATTTTTTCCACCAGCGTGCCACCACTTGACAGGCTTTGTTCAAACATGGCCAAAATAATCTTTACTAAAGTAACAGGGGTCTGAATTAACTGCTCAGGGCATGTTTCATGTGAACACACCTTTAGCAATGTGGACTGTGATGTTGTTATATCAAAATCTGAAAAAATGAAGTCATCTATTAAACTGTCTGTGGTGCATTTACAGGCATCATGTGTCAACTCTTTGGTTGGATTTGAAATTTGAGGATCCAGGTCTGTAACAGTGCACGCGCGCGCGCGCGCACACACACACACACACACACACACACACACACACACACAGCCAGTGTGAAGGCTGCCAAAAATAAAAGTGGGAGGCAGGAATCCAGATGATCGTATCTCTATTATGACTTGATAAATGGCCCCGCAAATCTTTTCAGACAGAAAATAGGACAGCACAGGATTCACAATGAGTCCCTTCAGTGTGACTCAGAAACAGAGAGTGAAGAGGGTGTGAAAATACCTGGGTGCAACCGATCACAATCAGTTCTATCATCTTTGGGCTGGAATATAAAAAAAAAACTCCAATGAAATGAGAGAAAGACTCATCAAAATATATTTCTCACTCTTCTTCTATTGCTTGAAACTTCATAGGAGGACTTCTTGCCAGCAAAGTTGGCAAAAACAAATTTTAAGTATTGGCTTAGGCTGTGCCAAGCAAACAATACAGGTGTTTTAATAGTTTTCATTTTGGAAAATTCTTCCAAAGCTACAGCCAGCGGTTGGTTAACTTAGATGTTAAAAATAGCCTAGCTCTGTCCATAGCTAACAAAAATCACCTGTTAGCACATCTTATGCTCATTAATAAACTTGTCATATCCTGCCTGTTTTAGGGGGTTTTCTTCTGGACTAGCTGGGAGCATTTTCCCAGATAACCCTGGAGATCCTGGGAAGTTGCTGGCCCTGGCCAGATCATGTATAAAACAAACTAGATTTAACAGTTCTAATTTTAAAAGGACAAAAATGAAAAGGAAGCTTTCAAGAAAATTATTTCAATTGGTTTGTTATTATCAGAGTTGTTAGGCAGACAGGACACCCTGAGTACAAAATACTGGAAATCACTTTTCACCAGTAAGTCCTATTAATTCTGACCCTAGTGACACACGGTGGCTTCCAGCTCTGTAAAGATATAACCCTCTGTACTTACGCTTCCCAGAAATCTTTTTTTTATTTTTTTTTATCTGTAAATATTTGTGTCTCTACTGGCCCCATCTGCACCTCTGAGGTCAAATCTGTAGATTTCCAGCAACGCTAAACAAACGTGTATCTCTGTGTGTGTGTGTGTGTGTGTATGTATGTATGTGTGTTGTGTTGTGTGAGGGTGCAACTGCGGAGTCCGACATTCCTGACCCCACTCAGAGCTCTTGGTCACACAACAAGGCTTTCAATGGAAGCCTGTTAAATATTCAGTATGCGTCTCTCAAGCACACATACCATACCATACCATACCATACCATACCATACCCCTCCCCCCCGTGCGGTCCATACATAGACTTACATTCATTTTCAGGAGACTTACTCCAACCCTAACCCTTAACCAGAACTGCTACTTACCTAATCTTAACCCTTACCCTAGTCTAACCTTAACCAGAGCAGATACTTGCTCTATCCATCATTTTTGTAGAATTCAACTAATTAGTCGTGGGGTCCAGCCTCCGGTCCCCACAAAGCAGTGAGTTCCCAGTGTTCTGTCCCCACAAGCATCTATAAACAAGGCAACACACACAGCGTTTCCATAACTTCAAGGGACATCTTTACAATGATTTACATTAATTTCCTGGAGACATACCCCACCGAACCTTACAATTTGTTGTCTTGCTTTTTGTCCCCTTGAATAGTGTTTGTATGTATATGTGTGTGCGTGTCCATCCACACCTCAAACTGTGGCCAGTTCATGCTCATGCCTGGTCCGTGGGTGTTCCTCCACCATCTAAGATCTTCAGTATCACTGGCTGTTTGGATGGTTTGGCCCAGGTCTTGATACAGGTCTCTGAACCTGTTGGACACAGTGACTCTTCAGTCATCACATCTATACCATCCTCCTCTCCATTCAGTGCCATCATCGAGAGCTGTTTAATCATATCATTGTATAATGAGTGCTGTCTTGATGATTTATGCACTCAGTTGTCAGTTTACTGGGTATACAGAGCTAAAGCTAATGCAGTCCGTTTTAGAGAGGCACGGATTTAAGCTGTATAGTAATTTTAACTGTACGACTGTAAAGAGAAGCAATAACAACCAGTGCCCGATGTGACATCCAAAACTACCTGTCCCGAATGCTGAAGGAACTCTCAAAGCCAGGATTGGATTCACAAGCCACCTGAGAGTCTGTAGACTGATCAACCGAACAAAGACCATCATCGTTGACTTTGAGGGCCACTACCACTGACAGGAGTTTCTATTATTCTGTCAACCCCATTTATCATGCAATATATCTTGGTTACTGACAAATGCTTTTTGCTGTGCTAAATTAGAGATCGGCAGGTTTTTACAGCCTAGTTATTTTTGCAGAGATTTGAAATTCTGTTTCCTCCATCTTATACTAAATTCAGGTTAAAGAATTTGTCCTTCCCTCTCAATAGTTTTTGGGCAGCAGGTCAAGCTGTAAAGAGAATACTGCTAACTTGCAAAGCTATTAGGGTTAATTTGTCCAAAGTACACAAAACACATTAGACCAACACAGAGCAACGTTAGTATTTATTTAGAATCATGTTTGTGTCCACCTGATTAATTAAATCCAATATTCAGCTCTGGCTTTGGTTTCTATCATCTCTTGAGCAAAACATGCAACTCTTCAGCTGCAAACTTGCAGTCTGGTGCTTGCTGGTTTGTGAACAGTGGGTTTATCAGTTTGAATGGCTGCCTGCTGCTAGAAATAAATCTCATGAGAAAGCTAGGAGTGAACCAAAACAACCAAGTTGCCCTAAAACCAAAACAATGACCTGAAAGACGCAATTAGCTCTGTGGAGCGAAAGGTCAGGTGAAAATTCTCTGTGGGTTTGTCACTGTGAGAGGTTCATTTTCACATAACACACAGTCATGTGGGTTTTTGTTACCCTAAAAGTACTGATTAGTGCAGCTTTAATGACGGCTAAAAGGCATGATGATACACTTTTCTACTATTGTGGTTTTTATCATATCCTGATTTGAATACGATAGTGCTCATTTACTGAATGTTATATTTACAGTACTGTAGTCAGTTCCTGATTACACTGCATTTTGGAGGCTGGACTTTTAAATTCCTGAAGCCTTCATTTAAAAGGTGGAATTCCAGATAAAGCTATTGTATTTTGCACATTTTCTAATCGGTATTATCAGCTCTGTGCTGGTTTGCTTACATTTACAAAGATGATATGAAGGAAAACCCTGCAGCCGTCCAGGAGCTGCAGTACAGTAAATACCTTAGGGCTGTTTGAACAGTGATAGCAGGTTGTTTCATTTTAAAGGACAGGTTCACATTTTTCTAAGTCTGTCAATAAAAAATACTCCATGTCTACAGTGCATGTACACTTAATCAATTTTAGTTGTTTAATTCTTTCCTTCTGTTATAAACAGATGTGAAGAATTCCCTTCTCAAACAAATTTCATATGATGGAGGACTAAAATGTAGCTGTAGCTAATATAAAGCTTCAGTAGTCAGAATTTCAGTACCAAATTCCCTCCGTTTACTGTTTTTTTTTTTTGTAGTAGAGGGAAAAGAAAAAATAAATCCGGTACTCATATTTTACACCAAATGAAGACAGAATTTTTTCCTAGTTACACTGGAATCCTGTTAAGAAGAAAAATGTTTACAGCCACTCCATGGAGCAACAACAATTACAGCTGCCACAGACTGTTTGAGAATTATATTATGAACCTCTCCTTTAAGGGGTCAAAAACTCAGAGTCAATAGATTTAGAACCACTGCTCACAAATCCCCTCATATATGGTGGTTCACTTCAGGGAATTAGACGCCCTAAATGTAGGTTTGTGTGAGTTCAGTCTGAACATCTGGAGTCTGGGTTTGGACATCAGGTTAGCATGTAGTCTTTCACTATTGAGGGTGTGCCAGGAACATGCGTATGAACCTGATTTTAACAAAGAAATCATCTTTCAAAGTAGTATTTTAAAAAAGCAACAGATCAACAAATATTAAATAACATAAATAAAACCACTGTTAAACTTTTTTTCAAGTACATTCCATTAAAAATGTTCTTAGTAAATTAACAGTGAATTTGTTCATTATTTGGACAAAGATCTTGTGGAACTTCATTTACCATGGCATCATGCTTGTTTAAACAGAATGAGAGGTCAGCAGTTAATGGACAACAGCATGAGTTCTTTATTAACTCCTATGTACATACACAAAATACCTAGACTGCAACACTTCTACATGCCTTGGTTCCGAGGCACAAATGATCAATCACCTAAACACCTTTCTCTTAGGAGGTATGCACATGTGTGTAGATGTACATGTGCATGCATGCGTGTTTGTCCTACCGTCCTTTAGCGGACAGGTCAAGGTCCGTGTGGATGTCCATCAGGACGTCTTTAAAGAAGCGCAACCTCTTGCCCTCAGCTTCCTGGGTGAGATCAAACACTTGCTCCATGTCCTCCATGTAGCGAGGGTTACAGTGATTCAGCTCCTCCAGGGCCTTTTTGTAGCGCTCCTTTGCCTGGCGCACACGCACACGCGCGCACACACACAGACACACATATACAAGTTAAGCAGTGACGTGCAAAGAAAAAAAAGTTAACCATAAAATATAATAAATGTTAATATTTGTCGGCTGGTGTGTGTTGTAGGCCCTTTTGCCGTTCGAATCCGATGTCGAAGGAATTTTTTTCAATAAAGAATAGCAGAATTTCCGTATGTCCCGTTCAAATACATGGAGGAGATGCGCGATGAGGCAGCACTTTGCTGTGCCTCTCGGTGGATCGTGTAATCCTCACAAACTGTATGCGATGCAAAGAGTGTGTCGCTGTCCCTCTATATATCGTGAGGCAAACAGTACGCCTGCCTCAAGGCAGAGGGCGCTAGTGAGCCCACAGATTCTTGCGCTACCTACAATCTTCTTCGTGCTTGTTTATATTTCCTTTACAATCCGCCTTATCAAAATGGAAGATTACATTTCCAAGCTGAGAAAATTCGCAAATCTGGACTTTCAATCAAAACATTTTTGACAGTCTGGACATTTTTGTCCAGAAGGATCTTCTTTATTGAAAACATTTGTTTTAATATTGGATTCGAACGGTAAAAGGGTTTGTAATACATACCAGCTGACAAATGGATTTCGTGTACAAGTAAAGGTAAGACCATAAACTTTTATTATTACTAGTTAGAAATAAGCTCAACTGGAATAAATTTTAACCTCAAATTAAATATGGGTCACGTTTGTGTGAAGAATGTTGATATGAAATATAAAATATAATGCATTGTCTGTTAACAGACAATTTGTTAACGGTTCATTTGTATTTGTAAATCTGACTAAAAGAGTCAGTGCCTCACCAGCTGTCAACCTCACCGCACGCCACTGAAGTTAAGTGTGCCTCCTCGACAGCATTTAGGAGGGGAGTCTACATTTTCAAGCGTTAAACAGAAGGACTGATTGCTGCTCTCTTTCTAAAAAGTGTACACTAATGGTCCCCAGTTGTCCACTCTGTTCTGAGAAACCGAGACTGGACCCAGGCCCAAGCCAGACCAGGTCCACTGCAGGAGAAAATAGTGTTTTGAGGCAAGAGTGAGTGTTGGTGTGAGGAAGGAACTGAAGCAGAGTTTATTTTAGAAAAATCAGCACCTTACAAGATTTATGCTAATACTACATGTTTTGAAATTTTGTATTACAAATATTGAATAGATTAGAGCATATTTATCTATTTTGTCTATCGCCCAGTTGGCTACAACATGTACTGTTGGAGCAGCAAGAAGAAATTTGATTTTCAGGTATTTATATATTTGTCTTCTAAAAGAATGATTTTAGTTTCTATTACTTTATATTTATTCTTAGGACAGTTTCTATTATTATATGGCTGCTCTTTTCCCGGGCAGCCCGGGGGCACAGTGGTTAACC
>NW_018128228.1:277084-297387 GCF_001952655.1 Monopterus albus | reverse complement strand
GCGGTGGAAGATGAATGAATGAATGCTCTTTTCCATAATAGCAGCTTCTTAACTGAGCTAGTTAACTGGTGCTGTTGGTTTTAGTGTGCACGCTCTCTCTCCATTATAGTCTGTAGTACGTGTCTCTCTCTTCTACATCAGGGACCTGACTGTTTAACCACTGACACACACTTGAGTTAACTTGATATCTACAAACTAGGCATGTGCCCTGACAAATGAGTGATGTCTAAGCACTTTTTGAGGCACAGTATTTCTGCCAAAAACGTTCAAATGAGCAATGATATTCGACTTATTTCCTTGTTTAGAGCCCTTAGTTGCCCGACACAGCTGTGTGTATTGACTGATCCAAACTTTGTCTCAAGATTTTGACGGATCATTTCTCTCCTCAGGTCCTGGAGCTTTTTCACTGCTGTTGGGTTTGTGCAGAGCAGAGAGCACAGGAGACAAGCCCAGTCAGGTTTTAAGTCAAACACACACACACACACACACACACACACACACACACACACACACAGGTGTGGTTTCCTAGACTCATGACACACCCAATTTGTGTATACATTCATGTATGTGTGTGTTAAGCGTTGTACTTTCTCAGCCTCCTGGTTGCAGCGCTCCACCCGGCTCGTGTATTTGCGGACTTCCTCCTGAGACTTGGATGGGTCAGCTTTGGCGTGTGTTTCCCTGGTAATAGCCGTCCACTCCTCCTTCCTGGTTTGATGGTAGCTCTTCTTACTGGACTCCACCTTGACATAAGCACAGTTATACACTTTGATTTGTAATCAATACAGCTCCTGTTTTACAAACCACCTTCTGTAAAATGTAGTCGTTTCCACTTTGATGCATTTGATGTAATAGTATCATATTACAAACACTCACAGCCACTCGAGACAGTATTGGCTAATGTTTCCATTGCAAAGTACAGTAGCATCCCCCTGATGAATTACAAAACTGTGTCATACTGGGAGTGCCAAAAAAAAAGAAGAAGCTATTAGCCAATTACATGTTTGTCTATAAACTGGCAGGAAATGGCAAAAAATGCTGTTTCCTAGATCCTTAGGTGATTTCTTCAAAGGTCTTTGTCTGAGGAACAGTCCAAAACCCCCAAAATATTCAGATTATATGGCTTTTACATAGACACAGACAACAGAGAAAAAAAAGTAAACATTTATATTGGAGGAGCAGGAACAAGCAAATGTCTTTTGCATTTTGGCTTTATAGATGACTCTAAAGATGAACTGGTTACCAAAACAGTGGCCAATTTCCTGCCAATCATTTGATTATTTGGCTAATATTAAGTCACCTTTGTGTGCACAGTATCCAGTGATGTGCAAACTGACAGGTGGAGAGCACACTCCAGACTAAACATCAATGCACTCAGGTGGCCCTCACCTCTTTCAGTTTGCGGACCCAGGTTTTCTGGGCTTTGCGGAAACCGTCTTCCGCATTCTTGGTCTCCCTGAAGCCTCCCATCATCTGCTTGTGGAAGGCATCCTTCTGCCAGTTGCGCACCTTCTCGCTGTCTTTGCCTGCCAGCCGCTCCCGCAGCTCAAGATGCAGCTCACTGAGTCGATCAGCTGCCTGCATGAAGGCATGCCACGCCTTCTCCAGCGTGCCATATTGAGGCCCTGAGGAAGTGGGGGAAGGGAGCATTCTTACCATGCCAATTAGCTTAAAACAAAAACAACTGAGACTACTGCAACTGTCTCTGTTGGCCTGCGCAACAGTTTTCAGGCCAAGGTCAAAACTGAATTATGTAAAGCTACTGTATTATACCTGTACATTTCTGTAGAACTAAATACAAGACAAATCAATCCAACAAAGCTTCAAGTCTCTACTAGTCTCTAAGATTTTATATGGCACTCTACATTTTTTAAATGCTAAAACTGGGGATTCATTTATAAATTAGTTGCGGCAAAACCTTAAGCTTTGCAGTTACATTAAAAGACCAGTTTACAGTTCTGGGAAGCGCAGAAATAAAACATCCCTAAAATACACATAAAGCCATCTATTAAACATGGTTCTTAGTGTCATATGGTTTGTGTTTGTATACTCACCTCTCTCCACAACGCCCCTCCACCTCTTGGCCCAGTCACTCAGCTGCAGAGCATAGCTCTTTTCTATCTTGGCCCTCTCCTGGAAGCAGCTGACCAGCTCATTACACAGCCGGTGGCCATCATCAATCCGCTTCACTGTCCTTTTGTAGTTCCCCGGCTGCAGAAATACATCCACAGGCACACCATGAGTGAACTGGTGTAAGGCATTAAAATCATTTTCTACCATTTTATCAGTTCCTTTGTCACTTCAATGCACATTACCAAACAAATGTGTTGATATTACTGTGGTAAAATGTCATTATGCTCACACAGTTAGTGGATTTGTGATGATGTAGATAAGATTGAAACAGATGAAACAAACTGAGTGAAAGAGAACAGACAGAGACAAGAGGGTGGCAGGAGTTGAAGGTATGTAGGTTATTTCTAGATGGAGGGCTGTGAAGCCAGTAATCAGTCAGCAGGGAGTCATTATGTGTCTGTGTCTTTGTCTAAACACCACAGACAGTCACACTGTCTTATCTGACTGCAGAATGCTTCACTGAACTGCTCTGATAACCTCATCAAGGATACAAGATGAGGATCCAGAGTTTCAAAACCATTTGCACATATATTTTAGGGCTTTATTGACATAATGTATCTGAACAGGTCAAATAATTCTAGTACATTTACATGTCCTTGCCCTTGGATGGGAAGCAGACCTGCAGGTCTGTTTGCTAAGTGACTCAAGCTGATTCTAGGAGGATGTGTTATTAACCGCCCAGATAAATTTGAATGATTAAAAAGATTGCCAAGTATATAAACGTAGCTTTCAAAATGATAAAAAAAAAGTATTCTCTGCTCTAAAACGCTGGGGGCGTGTCAGGTGAAGACACTGAAACTGCACCCAGTTGTGGAAATATGCCTCCTACTCTCATCATGGATGTATTAAGGGAGAACATGTAGGAAAGAAGCATTTGTGAGGTCAAGGCATAGCTAGCTAGCAAACTGTAGGCTGCTGTGGCAGCAGTGGAGACAGGGAGTCATTTGCTCAATGTTAGTGTTAATTACCTTTACGAGTAAAAAAAGCCAGTGGGAGTACTTTAACAAAACACCTGCTAAACAAGCATAAACGTGCAGAGAAGTGAAACTGTAATCTCCAAACTGATAAACACTGAATTTATTAGTTCCACAAAGCTCAGCCTCTCAACTCCAAGCCGCCATTAACAGCAACCACTACTTATGAGACTAGGTTGTGATACTTTTTTTGTCAAGATATGTTTTTGAGAGAGGGTCAACAGACAGGCGATGAATGTCAGAAATGTGTGTGTTTTTCTGGTGTACCTCCCAGAAGCTGTCTGAGCTCCCCAGGTCACTGATGTCTCCATTGGAAGACATTATGGGACTGGCCTTACAGCACCGAATGATGGCGGCTACAAAAAAGACTGGAGAGAGAGAGAAGGAGAGAGATTACACCATTACATATACTTTTTACTTTCGCTCTTCCCTGTGTTTCACAAGGTTTTCCCTCATGGTAAATAACTAATGGACTCCAAAAGCAGCAGCTCAGCTATTCCCTGGGTGCAGGCTGGTGTTAAATGCAGTACACAACAGTAGCCTTGGCAAGCTCTGCAGGGAACAATATGGGAGCGAGTCTAAGTAAAATCTACAGTGTGAGACTAATGACACACCAGCCAACACCAAGAGCAGCATGGACTTGTGCTATTTGCGAACACTAGAGTGAGCCCAGAATGTAAAAACCCAGGTTTAAAATGTATTTGTTGGTGTGTTTATGTTGACACGAGTGAAGTTCAAGACTAGTCAGAAGCTGATGCCCAACATCACGCTTTTCAGACATGGCAACTAATGAGCTCTGACTGCACAAGACAGGTAGAAGCACAACGCTGCATGTGTGTGTCATGAGTAAGCGATATGTATGTGGAGGAATCTACCACTAGCGTGCTGGAACACGAGTATGAGAAAAATGAATTTGCCATGAATGTGTATGCTGTATCCTGGAGGACAGCAGTGTGCATCTGTGTGGCTCATTAAAAACAAGTAGGTTTAGCTGCTTACACTTGTATCATCAAGAAATTCTCAACAAACCACGCTCGCTGCTGAGCCACATACTCTTAATGCTTTTTTGTTTTAAGATTAAGATAATAGTTAAAATATCTAAAAAAAAAAAAGAAAAAAGAACTGATTCAGTCTCAAGTTCTTTTAAAGAAACTTTACACACACACACACACACACACACACACACACACACACACACAAAACAATACTCAGATTTATTCATAAGTCAAAATAATAGATAAACTGCAATTTTTAACTAATGATGACCACAAAGGAGATGTCAGAGAATCACCAAAGTTACTACAATTGTCAAAAGGACAAGAATCAATGGTACTGTTGATCTAAAAATCTAAAATCACTATCAGAACACAATGATCCCCTAGCACAGATTAATACTGAATAAATCCTTAAAAACGCATCAGTGATCCCACACTCGACCTCTGTGAGAACTTTGAGCCAATGCTATCGGGAAAGTGTTTTCGATTGCCAACATGCAAAACAAACCTAAAGATGTTTGGTGTTATCCCATGTTTGGTGTTGAACATAGTCCAAGACATGGTCCATATGCCTCGTGCATTATCTTGTTTACACACTTTTTAAAAACATAATCTGTGCCTGTGTGGCTTTGGACTTTGTCAGCTATGGACTGGCCATTGTCATGTATTTTTACTCTTTAATCCTTATATTATTGAACTGGTTTTATCTGCCTGCAAACTCAGTGCTTTAAATTTTCCTTTGCAGGACAAATCAAGTGTCTTGAACATGCATGTGCCAAATTTCACTGCAACAGGTGTTGGGGAAAAAAAAAAAAATCAAATAAATGCTCTGGAAGTTCGTTCCTTTATTCTTAATTTTTTTATTTTTTTTAAAGATGTTAAAATGTAAAATATGAACATAGGTGTACCGAGTTGAAATGTGTTCACAGAGCTTCACAAAAACAGCAAACCACTGCAGAAAAGAGCTGGCTACACCAGGGGTTGATTTCAGATTGATCAGATCTGGTTTGTAAGACGTGCTGTTTGACAGCGTCGGAAATCAAATCCGTTTACAGTAGTTCCAAACAGGCAAACTGGAAACAAAGTGAAACGCCATCTGTCACAGAGACAAGGGAGATGAGAGAGTTCAGTCAAGGGGATAACAGTACACACTCTCTTTTGGCCGACATTCACAACATCACCTTCAGCTGTTTACATGAAAAGTGACAAATATTTGTATCAAGAACGGAAAAGAGAGAGAGAGAGAGAGAGAGAGAGAAGGGTGCTGAACAGTGTGCTGCTTCTGAAACGGCAGTCAAAAAAAGACTAAATTAAAAATCTAACTTCCATATTCAGATATTAAATCCTTTTGATTCTTCCATGGGCCCTCAGAGGGCTTACAGACCACTGACTTGAGGAGCAGCATCATGTTTTGTGTTTGTGTGTTTACATTCACCAAGTTAAATCCCCTCAGTTTAACCATACACACATCCTGCTGACAAATGGACCAATTATGAGATGAGGCCTTGGGCAAAGACATGTCTCCCGAGTGCTCCTACACAGGAGTAAAGCTCTCAAATTGAGATGCAAAATAAAGACAATTGATGCCTTTGTATGTAGCCATTTCACATCACTTGGTGCATCTCCTGGTGGTTCTTTCTGCGTCTATGTGATCCCTCTGCATCCCTGATGTCATTTTGCTTCTCTCTGTAGTTTTCGGGTCTTTTATTGAATGTTTTCTGTCTCACTGTGATTGTTTTGTGTCTTTTGTCTCTTTACAGTCCTTTTCACTGTTGGAGGTTACAGATCTTTGTAGTTTTTATCGACTTGCCAACAGTCACTATCAAATGATATCTTTTCCCCTTGGTCTGTGCCTGATAGGCAGACAGTATGGTCAGAGGGCAGAGAGGGCTTTTAAGGGAGTGCAAGGGTTAGGAGAGTGTGTCTGGGACACAGACAGAGGTGATCTAAAACATGACAGCATACCAGCAGTGCCATTTCTAAAAACACACATTAGCCTTATTGGTAATAAAGAAAGGATTGCCTCTATGTTCTTTTAACTTTGAATCAATCCAAATGTGGACTTTGCCTGGTTGAGTTTTATCAGCAGGATTGAGTTTCAGATTTAAGCAAACACCTCTGCTCCCACAGGAGTCCCATTTCTGTAACACACAGCAGAGGCCAAAAATTTAGCTCAATACAACATACTCATTTTGTTTTTCACTATATGCTCAACTATTAAGAAAAGACAAAACTTACAGAACTTTACATTTTCAACTAAACAGGTTAGAATTTGGCTCAATCCTTGAGATATACAGCACTAGCAAAAGTGTTAGGCACTTAAAACACTTTAGATTCTTAACCATCACACATCATCATCGGGGAGGCGTCTGGTCTGTCCAACATTTATTCTGCAGCACGCCAACAGCCCAAACATCCAGCCAAAGTTATAAAGAACCATCTTCAGAGATAAGAAGAAAGACAAGGAGTCCTGTAACAGATGGCGTGGCCCCCACAGAACCCTGATCTCAACATCATGGAGACACTCTGGGATTACATGAAGAGACAGAAGACACCTAGCCAAACTAAAATCCAGTGAAGAACTGTGGCAACCTCACTAAGACATGCTAACAACCTACCTGACAAGTACTTTTAAAAACTGTGTGCAAGTGTGCCTAGGACAGTCACACACTTGATTCTGGTCTTTACTGTAGTTTGTATATGAGAAATAAAAATAATTCATGCCATCATTTTGGAAAAACAAAATCCTCATGTTGGTTCTGCACAGAATATGTAGTCTATACTGTTCTGTTTGGATTATAAATAGAAACAACTCAATCACTTGAAATGGCCAATGAGGTGCACAAGCTGTTTTATTAGGCCTGTCTTCATGTTCCATTAAAGTTTTCTATCACAGCTCTGTTTTCATCCAGAAGCTACCGATTGCTCCTTGATCTAAAACAGACCAACAGGGTGTCAGACCTGAGCGACTGCAAACAGGAGGAATGTTGAAAGAGGGGAATGTGACAGAAAGGATGAGATCATGAAAGAGAATGAGAGAGTGAAGCATTTGACAGATGAGCGATGAGAAGATGAAGTGCAGGAAATCACAGACTCGGTTTGCGATGAGCATTGCTCAACAGCTCTGTGAAGAGAAAAGAAATGTGAAGCAGAGATGTTCATACACCAGCAACATATACAGTAGCAGAGCAGTTTGGTAGCACAGCAACCCACATGAAGCTCCTCATGCAGTTTGCACAACACAGCAGCAAATCACAGCTTAAAGGGGAAGTGGAGCTGGTTTGTCTAGATCAACCAAAAGGACCTGCCGAATAAATAAATTGCATATCGAATAACAATAAGAACAGAACTTCACTTCTCTGTGAAACTGTGTACTTACAGTAAGTGTGGCTGTCTCAATACAGACACTTAAACACCAGGCTCTCTAGCAAAAGACAAGTCCACCACAATACTACAATACATGTTGATTTCCAGACCTCTGAATAATGAATTAGTTCTGTTCCCTGACAGCAGTGTCCCCATTTAGACAGAAAACTGGCCATGAAAATAGTGACAAGCTGACTCACAAAAGAGGCAACAACATGAAAAATGTTCACTTGTCAGTGAACTCTCTGCTAAACTGTAGGTCATCTTGCACTTTGGCAAATGTTTATGTTCATCTGTCATTATCTTCTAATGTTTTATCAGCCAAACAGTAGAGAAACTAATCTCTCTTTATAGTTAGAAACGGTCAGAGGGTAGAGCAGGTTATAGCTATAAATCTGTGGTTTAGCTTTAGCTGTGAGGGAGATTGAGGGGTAGAGGGGCAGAGGGGCAGAGGGGCAGTTCAGACCTCATAAGCTTACTGAAAAAGTCACGGCCATTAATCCGACTAATGTACACCAACGGTTTCCCTGTAGCCAGGCCCAGGTCTTTATGCTTCCACTGTGGAGACCTACACATGTAGCAGCCTATAAGCCCCCCAGTCATTCCAGTACAGCTGCAGTTTGTATGTAGGCATGCATACAGTACATCAGGACTTGGAGGCTTCAAATATCTATAAACAGGAGCACTTGGAGATACGTTTTTGCTCCAGCTGCTGTACATCAAAGCCCAAGAACCAGCTGTATACCAGAGTGCTGCTGCATGCCTTTCTGAAATGACAGACTCGCTGTTTAAAGAAAGAACATGACAACCATGTAGTTGGCTAAAATACACCACATTATGGGTTACTTTGAAAGCAACCATCACGCTTTGTTTTATCAGCTGCTTAAAATGGCAGCTGAGGTCAAATCCATCTAGAAAATGTTATCTATGTACAGTAGTGTTTTGGAATGAACCACTTCTTGAGCACAAGCTGTTTTAATTGCCTTGTTTCTATGTTACAACTTAACACAATGTGTGGCTCAGCTGCAGCTGAAGCTTCACAGAAATGCCAACAGGCTTTCATTCTCGCTGCTCCTCGGGTGTTGTGACAGCTGCTGGGTTAGCGCGCACACACGCTGAAGGAAAAGGCTACAACACTACAAAGTGGAAAAAGTCCTCACCACCACACCCATCAGCATCATGTCAACACACCCTAGCACGTTTTAAGGTCCGTCCAAGTTGGTAATCTTTATATTTGTTCATTTGCTAAAATCAAAAGGTTAGCAAATTTTTCGTTCACAATCTCTCTCAAACTTCGATAACTTCTTCAAACCATCAGCACAGCAGAATCTCTGTGGGTTAGGTTTGATACTGAGTGAAATAGGAACTGCACATGTTCTGCAAAAATTCAACCAAATGCTACTGACACAACTCCCATTAGTAGCAGCCCTCGCAGAATCAAAGTGAGACACTGCATGTGACAGATCATTTAAGGGTGATGTGACTCTCCTCCACTGAGAACATGAAGTGGTCAAACCAAGCAAACTATCACCACCATGGGCCCTGAGAAACTGCAAATGCTATTTGTCAGCATTTTATAATAATTTACAGCTGAAAAAACCATTGGATTAATCAATTGTGAAAATAATCATTAGTTGCAGCCCTGATTGAGGGATATCATCTGACTTTTTGAGGCTACAAAAATATTCCATTAACTAACGCGACAGGATGACGTGGCAGGTGTGTGTGGATGTCACTGTAAACCAAAATGTTGGGTGCAAAACCCAGCAGGCAAAGCCCAAATGCAGCCTGTTAGATGTTAGTGCTGTTATTAGACACCAGTGCAATAAGCAGGATTATCAACAGTAAATATACAACAGAAACAACACATGAACCACATGTTATTCAAGAGCAGTGTCCAGAGGGAGAGCAGAACTTACCTTAGCAGAGACAAAACAGAAATGGGATGTCCAAACAGCCCCTGACTCTGCAGCCCTGAGAGACAAAAAGGTGCATACGGAGAGAGGAAGATCCCTTGGGAGCAGGTACGACAGCAAAAGGAAAAGAGAGAGCTTTGTTAGTTAGATACCAAAGCACGCACACAGTTAGAGTCCCCTGTTGGCAGACAGTGTTCAGACTGGGCTGGACGAGCTGCCTGGTGCATGGCTCGGAGCTGGCTGGTAGGTGGCACATTCTGGGAGTCGCAGTGAAATGCCACATGGAGCCTGTAGCACAAGGCTGATGAAACAGCCAGAGACCAGTGGCCCACATGAGAGGGGGTTAGCTCAAAACTCTGAAATGAGCTGAGGAAAGACTGTCATGTTTTTAAAAGTCCTCATCTCAGTGATTTTTACATTAGTCAGTTTACTACAAACCACTTTGCATTACTTCGGATCATGTTTAAATAATTGCTTCTTTTTTTTTTTTTTAATCTGTGAATGTATTTCCTAACTTGTAAAGTCTCAAAACATGTTTGAGATAGGTCACTTATCACAGTAAACATTTTTATGTAAACAGTTTGTTCTCCTTAGTCTATAGGAACTTTTAACAGGCATTTTCACAGTTTTCAATTTTTTTTTGCTGACAAAATTTAAAAAAAATCTGCAGATTAGTCAAATTGTATACATCAATCTTTTTCTAGTCTAACCTGAAAACAGTTTTGTTTCAGATATTAAACATTTAAATATGCCCAAATAAAAATGAAAAATAAGATGAAATACAATCCCCACAGACAGTTTTCTTCCGTCTCTGTGCATTAGCCCCATTAATGACTGAAGGCTGTTTTCGGGTTCTGTTTGTTGGATTAAAAGATCCACTTTACCTAAAACTCAAGTGGCAACTGAACATCACAACCACTGGGGACACATTTCTGTCCAGCTTTGGTGATTTGCCAGTTTTGTCATCAGCTAATAATATACGGATACTGCTTTTGTGAGTGCCTCCCACTACGACGCCTGGTAACTGTTCTAAGCTGGCACCAGTTTCACTTCTGAAGGACGAATGAAGCCAGACAACCACGCCTTCTTTAGTCACCAGACAAACAAAGAATGCAGCTGGTTAGCAATGAACACAAAGCCAAATAATACATGACATGAGGGTATTAGAGAGCGGAGAGTGGGACAATGAAGCGAGGTAGTGTACAAAGACAGGTCTGCCCCAAGCAAACCAAAAGCGGAACATCCATTCAAGTCTGTTATCACGTACAAATGAACAAAGCATTAAAATGATTGATAACGATTCATTATACCACTACAAAACAGAGAGTGACTCGATCAAGTGTGACTCAAGTCTAGCTTGAAAATGTAATAATGCTAACTCGTTATTTTTTCCCCAGGGGAGAAAACAATGAGCGTAGAACTTTGGCTGATAGCTGCAGTATCCAATCATAATTTACAGCTTGGAATAAGGAGGGAAGCTTGGTCTCGACCACTTAAATGCCGAATTGAAACAATAGTTCAACTATCAATACTATAAGAAGTTCTCATCTCAGACACAGGTTGCTGGATTATCATAATAAAGCTGGGACGGGATCTTTTCCTGATCTTTAATACATCAGTGCTATAATATGATCTCTGAGCTTATTAGACCATTCTGAGTGAAAAGAACAATAATTCCTTCATCTCCTTGGCCCTCGGAGTTGTGCCAATTAGTCGTTTAATTAAATCTGCAACTATTTTGTTAATTCATTAGTCACTGAAATAACTGTTCATGCAAAAATACCAAAGAACCGATATTTCAGGTTTTCAAAACACGAGAATTTGCTGCTTCTATTGGTCCTAGGTTAGTAGACTGTGGATTCTGAACCATTTGTGGAACAAAACAAGAACGTTATTAATATCACCTTGTATTTTATGACAGTATAGTCATTTTACACCATTTTCTAATGTTTTATTGAACAAACTTATTCCAGAAAATAATCATCAGATGAATCAATAATAAAAATGTTTTCAATCTCTATGAAAGCATGTGATTGTCTCTGAACTGTAACATTGAGAACATTTTTGAGTGATGTTTGACATGGCCAGTATCTCTGGTTATAACTGCTCAGTTAGACATTTGATTTGATTTATTCTTTCAAACATGTAAAGACAGTCAATATGTCAACACACATATCCACAAATGCATTATCAATTTGCTTATACCTAGTACATGCTTGAACGGAGTAGGAAGAAGTTAGACTTGTCTAATTTCACACTCCCACTCACGCAGCGACCTCACTGCTGTGACATCTGACTGCCACTCTGCTCGAGGCTGTGTGTCTAACTGACAACAAACCACGTGACGGATCTCTGGCAGAGGCAAGGACAGGAAACAAAACAGAGCAGATCACAGAGAGGTGGAGTACAGCAGGCCAGAGACTGAGCTGAAGAGACAACTCAGCCTTGTTCCCACACACACAGTTGTTCTCCCAGCTCACTCCTAACCTCAACCACATCAGTGAGGCCATGTTGCGCCAAGACCGCCTCCATGCCAGCTCTGCACAGAAACCTACAGCCTGTAAGCGAGACACAAGCCTGGGCCAGCTTTGTACAATTTGTTGCATGTCACAGGCAACAGTGCCAAAGATTAACCCAGAACCTGACTAACAGATTATCTTATGGGGGAACAAAACACAGAGAACCTTTTTAAAAGGCATATGGTCCGGTGAGCTGGGTTGTATCTGAAGATTTGATGAAAAGAAATCCGAAAGCTCAGTGAGGTGGCTGCCACCTGCTCTGCACAAAAGTTACTTTCTTGGCAACACAGATTAAATTCCTCCTGTCCCAGGATGGCCTACAGGCTTCAGTTTATGACTTCTCCACTCATTTAGACAAGTACATGCAGATAAGTGGGCCAACCAGAGGCCTGCTAACAAACAGGGTAGGAGTTAACGTTCCAACATATTTCATGCTTCCAAACTCCACTTGCTTGGCAGATTTGAAGCCTGAAGCGCTGAGAGCTTTCCACTCCCCTGCCCCGCCTCCCCATGGATCTTCCTGTTATACTGCTGCTTGGCAGGGACTCCAAACTCCCTCACATGGATTTCTATCAGCCAACGGACCTCTACACTAGGCATGCTTCAAACAAATATGTTCTTAATTAACCATCAAAAATCAGTTTTACCATAATTTTGCAAACAACATGAGAAATAATGATGCATTAGAAGAGCAGGATTTTTGACTGACCGACCACTGACGCTTCCCATCTGTTTTATATGACAAAGTGGCAAATACATCCTCGAGCAATGTGTGTACTTTTTGGTGACTTGGTTTAAAATGGTTATTTTCTTACTCTGTATTAAGAAGAATTCAATATTTACTTTCATATTTAATTCAGCTGCAAAAACATTTCATTAGACAATTTGTTTTACATTTATTTACACCTTGTTGACCAATTTATGTATGGCATGCACACTAAAATACCATGTTTCTTAAACTGATAGTTTTTCAAGTCACTTAAGAAGAGAATGTTACTTCAGTCATGTTGTTGTACTTGTGTTTAAGTTGGCTAGTTACACATAAAAAAAAAAATCGAAATCGTGAATCGGTCACATTTTATGAAAAAAACCTAGATTTTTATTTTTTCGCCATATCGCCCAGCCCTAATCTCAGGACTATGCTTCTGTTAGTTTCAAGTGTTTCTGCCCCCTCATGGCCAGAAACTGTTTGATGCAGCTTTAAAAATGTAAGCTAAAACAGTTTGGTAAAGCAGAACAACTCCTGTAGTCTTGTATAGCCTACTTTATGTGATAGGTCCACGTTGAGAGCATTTTGACAAAGGTGTGCAGATTTCCAGACAGCAATACATGGTAGCAGCAGAGTCCTCAGCACTTCCTAACATTTATATTATGAACATTTAGTTCAACCAGGAACAGCCCTGGAGCCAGTAGGCTACAGCACTGACGCCAAAACAAACACCGAGCAGCCTCAGTGTCACTTTGTTTTTCAGAGGTTATCTCCAAATTTGATATTTAAGGGGAAAGTTCAGGGAAAGTTAAGGCTGATTAAAACAATTTTCAGATTTGTAAAAATGCCTTGAGTTTATTAAATCTGTGAAAGTACAGTTTCCCCCCATACACTGGGTCAAATAAAAAACACTATACCTACAGGAATCAAATCTATACTAGATTGACAAGGAAAGTGTAAAGAATATTTAAAACACAGGTTCAGGTGGTGAAACGCGAGATTTGGTCGCTGAGCTGTCTGTTGTCATTTAGTTTCCTATTCCCCCTAAATGCCGAGTTTCAGCAGCGTCTTTGGTGATATTTGGTGATATTTGGCGATACAGACACGAGTCGGCTGCTAATCACAAAGTGTTACTCAGAAATGTGAAGTGGCTATAAAAGCAGCTTAGCGGCCCGCTGGTGTCAACATGTGCAGACCATAGACAGGTGCGGTCGCTTACCTGTTTTGCTCCGACCCGGAGGCACAAACCAAAAGCAAACTTGTCTTGGAGCTGCAGCCGCTCTCCTCCCGTGAAACTGGTTTTCAGATCTGTAACTTCGTTAAAAAATAACAATACAGCGGTTGTAGTCCAGTTTTAAGCCTCCACGAACTGCGACATTTTGAAAGTTTACTCCGCAAGCCCCCGCCGACCCCTCTCGGCCATTTATACGATGAGAAGAGCCGACCTCAAGCCCTGACCTCTCCCCTAACGTCACCAGAAGACCGTGGCTTCAGCCGGTTTTCCTGCGCTTCTTGGTGAAAACACTTTTCCTTGAGTGAAATGCAGTATTAACAATGAAGGGGCGCTGAAACTCAGTTTCAGTGAGCAGACAGCAACTTTCCTTCTCCTCAATGCCTACTGTCGTGTCTGTAATCAGATGCCGCTCACCACAATATCCATTCAATCCTATTAGAAGCTTTAACCCTTCACTGTCTGCTGCGCCGCTGTGCTGCCTTACATGACCGCCGGAAATACCGCCACTGCAACCTTTCTGTTTTTAATATGCCAACTGTGTACAAAATAATGTAAAGCACTTGTGTCGACTTATGTTTTTAAATGTACCCTATAAATTTACGTTACCGTCTGACTTGCAAGTGTATTTTCTTCAATTTTAAACGATGTTACAAGCGCAGTGTTTGTGTGCAATGTGTACTCAATATATAATGTGCATATGTACTGTTTACACTTTAACATTATTCATCGTATTCATTTGCTTATTTATTACCTTTCTGATAATATTTTACTAAGCCTACATTTGAGGCTACCAAATATAGTAGGCCTACAGTTATTGGTTGTTTTTGTTTACAAATATTAATCCTTTGCTTAAAAAAAATCAACTAATTTTTATTGCCTCTGTCCTGAAACACATTTATGTATCTCACATTGTCCCTTCAGCAACCTTTTCTGTTGTCAGAATCAGAACCATCTTTAATGGCCAATTATGTCTGAACATACAAATTGACTTATTCCTCACATTCCCTCATGTTATAGACTACCCCAGCTGACAGTCCATTCATCATGTTTTGACATTTATGGCAACCAACCAGTTAAAACCACAAAATAACTGTCACTCCAATGGCATGTACACGTTAGCCCTGTGTCAAAACTCCACATTTTTATGCTATTTGTGATGTTTACTAAAGTATTCATAAAAGTATCAGTTATTTAATGTTAGCCACTAGTGCCCACATAACAATGCTATTATGAAAATGTATGATAGTGTCAGTCTGCTAATTTAACAAAAATACATTTTCAACAAGTCTCTTGTTTACAGAAGAAAAAAAAATTCCATGATTTGTCAAAGCTGTTGGAGTTTGCATTTATCTGCACAGCTAAGTTCATTAGGTGAAAATTCCAAAACCATTTTCTTTACAAACACCACCATCCTCAGGACAGCAACATAATCACAAGAGCAACAGACCACTGGACTGTAACATGTCTGATTAGGTTCAATAAAGCACACTTACTTGCAGTCAGTTAATGCATGAAAGCATGTTTTCATATTAAACAATATTTATAAAAACCTATACCTGAATTATTTCTCACACACACCATCACATTTGTATTAAACAGCTGGAAGGAGGTTAAAATACTGCTAAAAATGTGACGACAAAATAATCAGATTTTATTTGAATCCAAGAAAAATGACTTTTCAAGAAAACAGTTTCCACTGAGCTAATGAAAGATGAGTCCACGTTTATCAAACCTTTAAGAATGGCTGACGTGTCTGAAGTACCAACTTAGAGTAAAAATGTTGTTTGAGTGTGAGCATTAAGACATCTACTACATTAAATAAAGATGAAATGGAAACAATTTTGGACTTTTTGCTGATGGTAGATGGAATAAGTCAGAGACATCATATAACTAAGAGAATTTAGTACCACACTGACAAGTTCCAACTATGAAGAGGTTTCGAAAGTGGTTGCAAATCAAATACATGTCTGATATTTTTGATTATCAAACACAGGTCTGCTTGGCTTTGTGTAATGTAGTAATTGAGGATCTACTCCTAGCCAAATTCAGCGACATTTAAAAAGGATAAGGTCGGTATATTAAACAGTATTTTCAACTCTCCATACAGAGACTAAAACCAACAATGAATTGCCTCTGCTCATGGTTAACACCCATCAGTCCTGGATTATCTTATTCATCTGTGCCATAGACCTCCATTGTTGCTCCAAAACAATTAAAAACATCAGTGAAACACTTAGTGACATATTTCCTCATTACGAAACACAACCTAATATTTAAGAATATCCAGAGATCTTGTATATGGGGCACTTGACCCTTACTTCACATGCTGTAAAAAGGTATGGCCATTCAGAGCCTTTGAGGCAACATTTAAAAAAAAAAAAAAGGTGTGGTGTTCTGTAATGAGGAAACCAGTCAACCAGCGCAGGGTTGCATTTTCACTGATGTGTTTTTAAACAACAATGGAGGTCTATGGCACAGATGACTAAGGTAATCCAGGACTGAGACATTAACTGTGAGTAGAGAGAAATCACTGTCGGTTTTGGTCTATGTATGAAGAGAGTTGACAATACTGCTAATATAGAAAATAACTTTCCTTACCCTTTAAAAGCATTTTTAAAGCCAAACAGGTTTGATAAATAGTTGAAGGATTTCTTACTTTGAACCATCACTTCAGTCCAAAACTTTACTTTTAGCAGTTTAATAAATACGAGCACTGATGTCTTGTCAGGTATTTCGTGATAGTCTATAAAGGACATTTCAGCAAAGGTAGTTGAGGTGGTAGTTGGCTTGCGGCCACAACCGTCGAGATGAAGATAAACAAACTAGACTATCAGGAGAATCACTAGGCAAATCCGAACTCCTCTCAATGTTGTCACCGCTCCTCTGCTAGTAGTGATCTGAAAGTCTTCAGCTCTCTGATGCTTGTGGAAATCCTGTGGGAAAGGATGTGAACAGTTATCTCTGGAGGAGTGTGTTATACAAAGAGCAGTAACAGAGGTTTAATTTTGGCCAAGTAGAAATGCATCATTCTTTCTACCCAAATTTTAAACTTCTGGACCCATCAGAGAAAAATTGCTGCCACCTTTGTTTAGGAAAGATTTGCTTTTGTTTAAAATGATACAACAGAAAAAAACATCCATTTGTTTAGACCTACATAACGCTGACATTCACCTTCCAAAAGCATTGAGGAGAGAAACAATCTCCTGCCGGCTGAGCTGGAAACTGGGCCGTTGGTCACTAGACGTGGGTATAGCTTCAATCTGTCGCTCTGAGAACAAAATCTTTAGCGCTGTGCCTAATCCCTGAGTCTGACAAGAGAGGGACAGGGATCAAAACAAAGAGCAAATCACAATGTAGCTGTGGAATACACAGCTTAGCTGACTGCACTTAAAAGCACCATTTCAGTTTTACCCAAAGGTTATATTAGTTCAACACTGAAAATCATTCATAACTGGAGTGAAATGTTTCTGGGGCCTCCTGACTTGCCTGCAGTTTCCCCCATAGTCGGCATTTGAAGCAGCCCACGCAGTCCATGATCCTGGAGATGTTGAGGAAGGCCAGTCTGATGTCCTCCTGGTGTCAGCACAGCAGAGGAAAACACACCCATGTCACTTTGATGGCAAAGTAGGTAGATAATGACTCAATTTTCATTAGTGTGACCTACTTACTTAAAAGTGATAAATACATTATCATTATTCTCTCCTGTTTAGTGAAAAAGTATACCACATACATGAAAATTATTTTTAATTACATGAGCTAGTCTTGTCCACAAAGGCCTGTTGTCCATGTCATAAAACCTGGGAATGATCCTTGCTGAATTTATTCCCTTTTAACAAGAACTCATGAATCTGTCCATTACCTTATTTGCACAGTTACAGGTTCAATAGAGTTTTAAAATAGTGGCTGACCTTCAGTTTGGCTGCCTCCTTTTCATCCCCAGCAAACAGAGATGTCTCATCAAAGTGCAAAGGGAATGACCTAGAAGAGTGAAGCGGCAGAGGAAAGTCACAACCAACTGCCAGCAGATATGACAATGGTACAATAAATGCCACCAAGGAGAAATAAAATAATGTAATGTAGTTTGGAGAAAATGTACCCCCACCACCATCATCTTTACATTAAGCACATGACAGAAAACTATAGCTAATGAAGTGCAGAAAGTAAATACAGATATATAGTGTACTCACTGCTTGTAAAACTAATAATGAATAAAATGTTCAAATGCATCTTTTTGTTCCATCCGATAAAAGATCATTTTAAAAACATGATCATTTATTAACATGCAAGTGTGTGCACAAGGTTTGAAGAGTCAAGGTATTTGTACAGCTTTGAAATTGGCATTTACCAATGACAGCTGTTGCTGTGCATCAGATCTAATGAGCTGATTAAGGTCTGAAACCTTGTGAGAGACTTTGAGACTCTGGAACTCTTAGGGTGCCCAAACTTTTGCACCATGCCATAATAATGTTTTTATTTTTTATTTTTGTTCAATTTATGGCATAAGAAGTAACTATGCATCACTGTTTGCTGAAAATATTGTGCATTTTTTCCATTTCCAAGAGAAACTGTGTTAACATCTGTTCAAATAAAAAATCACCAAAATCTGTTATTTATCAAGGGGTGCCTAAACTTTTGCATAAGACTGTATATATGCTGTATACAGTGTTCCTAGGAAAATGCCATTACAAGAAAGAGTACGTTTCATTGTACATTAGGATCCTGGTTTTAATCGTATGTGGAACATGAAAAACCTGGTTACCTCCCTTATACATGATCATGACATACATAATCTTATCCAGGTTTATCAAAACCTGAGATGTTTACATGCACATCACCAAGATACAGTGCATCCAGAAAGTATTGACAGCTAACATTTTGTTAGGTTAGGTCCTCAAAATTCTACAAACAATACTCCATAATGACAATGTGAAAAAAGTTTATTAAAAAAAAAAAAAAAACACACTCGCATGTACAGAAAATATTGTGCATTTTTTCCATTTCCAAGAGAAACTGTGTTAACATCTGTTCAAATAAAAAATCACCAAAATCTGTTATTTATCAAGGGGTGCCTAAACTTTTGCATAAGACTGTAACAGTGCATGTCAGAGCACAAACCAAGTCTTGATGTCCAAACAGGTAACAGTGCATGTCAGAGCACAAACCAAGTCATGAAGCCCAAGGAATTGTCTGTAGATCCCTGAGACAGGATTGTATCAAGGCACAGATCTGGGGAAGGGTACAGAAAAGTTTCTGCAGCATTGAAGGTCCCAGTGAGCACAGTGGCCTCCATCATCTGTAAATGGAAGACGTTTGGAACCACCAGGACTCTTCCTAGAGCGGGCCACCCGGCCAAACGGAGCGATTGAGAGAGAAGGGCCTTAGTCAAGGAGGTGACCAAGAACCTGATGGTCACTGAAAGAGCTCCACCATTTCTCAGTGGAGAGGAGAACAACCATCTCTGCAGCACTCCACCAATCAGGCCTGTATGGTAGAGTGGCCAGACGGAAACCAACCCTCAGTAACAGGCACATGGCAGCCCATCTGGAGTTTGCCAAAAGGCACCTGAAGGACTGTCAGACCATGAGAAACAAAACTCTCTGGTCTGATAAAACAAAGATTGAACTCTCTGGCCTGAATGCCAAGCGTCATGTCTGGAGGAAACCAGGCACCGCTCACCACCTGGCAAATACAGTGAAGCATGGTGGTGGCAGCATCACACTCTGGGGATGTTTTTCAGCGGCAAGAACTGGGAGACTAGTCAGGATCAATTCAGTGTCTTGCCCAAGGACACTTCGACATGTGGACTGGAGGCACCGAGATTCGAATCTTCAACCTTCTGGTTGGGAGACGACTGCTCTACGCACTGTCGTCTCCCCTCAAAAAGACTTGAGGCTGTAACTGGTGCTAAAGGTGCTTCAACAAAGTATTGAACAAAGGCTGTGAATACTCATGTACATGTGATTTTTTTTTTTTTTAATAAATTTGCAAAGCTTTCAAAAACTTTTCACGTTGTCATTATGGAGTATTGTTTGTAGAGTTTTGAGGACAATGAATTTTGGAATAAGACCAACAAAATGTGGAAAAGGTTAAGCTCTGTGAACACTTTCTGATGCACTGTACTAGTGTCAATGCACTCAGTGACTTTTGGATGGACAACAGTATCTAATGAACTGAAACAAAAACGGGATTAAATATTAAATCCAGAGCTAGTGTCCACTCTGTTCTGGTGACAGACTGACCTGGCCAGCTGCAGGACCTCCAGCAGCAGCTCTTTGTGTTTCCGGTCCTCCTCGGGTCTGCCGGTGTACAGCTGGAGGGCCGGCTGCTTGAAGAACGGCAGGGCTTTGGTCAGTGCTCGTAGCTCTATCAGGTAGAGGAAGTAGAGGTTGCGGAGTCTCTTGGGCCCCTCGCCAGCCGTTAGGTCTGAGTCGAAACGCTGTCTGAACTCCGACACGTT
>NW_018128228.1:274639-277050 GCF_001952655.1 Monopterus albus | reverse complement strand
AAAAAAAAAAAAAAAAAGTTAACAAGGAAGGGGAGGTTTAGGACTGGAAGAGGACATTTACACAACCTTTATGTTTAACGAAATGACAGTTTAACTATATACATTCAATCAGTTTGTCTGGAAGCAGACTTATTGAACAGAATAACATCTGAGAAGGTCATAGGTTTGATTTCAAAAGTGGAGGGGGCGTTAATCAAGCCATCGAGTTACTGTGCTTTCCATAACACTGGCTATATAACAAAAAGAAAACAAAATCCTTTTTAGTTTATCGATGCTTGATACATCTGACAGATAACAGTGAAACTGCATTCAGAGTACTGTGCTGAATTCTAGCATGTTTTTCAGGAGAACATCAACAGTTAAATAATTTCTCAACCCTAAGAACAAAGCTGAGAAAGCCTTTTCCTGCTCCACATAAGTACATAAATATTCTTGGCCCAATTCTATGTGAGGTTTATCAGGAGATATTCACAAAAGGATGGGATGCTCCAACAACATAGGTTTACCGATTCTAGCTTTACGTCTGCAGAAGGGTTGTTCTTTGATCTCCTTGGCATCTGCTACAAGAGTTGATACCAAAATCTGAGACGCTGAGGGAAGAACAATCCATTGCTTCACATATTGTAGACGACATTTCAGCTTTGGTAATGGATCCATAGACTTCTCTGCCACCATTGATGGAGCCCACACAATCATATCCAAACATATTTGGTTATGCTGTTAACTCTGACCGTGCAACTCTGAATGCTGTCATCTGTATAGGATATGAATATACAGCTCCCCACATGGGCAATGTCCAGCCTTGCTTTGAACCCTTTTCCAAGCAAATTCAAAATTCTCAAATGCAGTATAGGAGGAGGACAACAAATGACTGAGTGAGCCAGTGACAGCTTGTGCAGGTGTTTGGGACCCACCCTCCAGGAGGTATCTGGCACTCAAGTGTATGTTGATGCTGGCATGGAGGCCTGAAATGAGACGGTAGAAAGCTCTCTTCTCCACACACTGACCTGAGAGAGACAAACATAGGAAGCTGTCAAAAAACAGCAACACTCCACTACAGCATTTCTCTGTCATCTTCAGGGAAAACATCAGCTCACCTTCCAGCCAGCTGTAGAAAGTTCTCGCTGGAAAGAAACCAAGATGTTGTTTATTGTCAGATAAAAATAAATAAATAAATACATACATAACCGACAGGCCAGATGAAGTGACTCATAGTGCAGTGCAACAGTAAAGACCTCATACCTTCACTTCCTGAGCTGCTGTGGAAGGTGTTGGGAAGTAATGGTCGCTTGACAGTATATGGTCTGTGAGGAGAAAATGAGGGGGGAGCATTTTTAGACTAAAGACCTCCGGTTAACATATTATCATTTATTTCCTAGATTATTCAGTTCAGATAAAACCTTTAAGCAGTAGTATACAGTCTGACCAGTCAAATGCATCAACTATGGTGAGTTATGTTGTCAGATTACTAGCCTTGTTGACTGGGGCTAAACCACATTCACATCTTCGCTTTTCTTTTTTTAGCCATACTAGTGCCGTGGCTCTAAGGAAGGCAATGTCAGTGAAAAGGTCAGTCTTACAGTTTGGTCCAAAGTGACACAATAATGAATAATGATAACCACGGCTCCAAACTGATGCTGCATTGTATGGAAACAAGTTTAATCCAGCTCAACTTGCTACACAACGTCATGTCATCGGACAAGGCGCTGTGTGATTTGCTGCACTGGGTCTTTTGCTGTGAGCTTTGGTACAACTAGGGTTGCCAACCCTCAAGGATTGGCTGGGAGACTCTTGAAACCAATTTAGACCTCCCAGAAAAATCTAAATTCAATCCAGGAGATTTTTGGCATTTTAAAAACACCGATTGCACATTTGGAAATAAAATTTAAGGGAATAATTTGAATGATAAGCAACTCGGGGGCACCACTAAGGTAAGAGAAACTGAAATTGCACAATTTTAGTTCAATTAATTTAGGCTACTTGTATTGAAAGAAAAAAAAATTCTATAGTATTGTCAGGATTTTGGATTCCCAGTCTTCTATCACGCTTTGTCATTTTGGGGTGTTGAGGTGCTGAAGGGAAAACCCCAGTATGAACCACTATGAATGCCATCATCCAAGTGGTTCTGTTTTCATATTATGATGATATGAAAAGGTCAGAGTTGTCTAACTTGAGGTTCCATCTCTTTCGATCAGTGACTGCTGGACTCAGTAAAGTCTATCTTTGCCACTTGATCACATAAAGCATCTTACATAAGACACAAAAAACTGAAAATCTAAAGATAATGTCATCCACTAAGCTGAGCTGTAACGGTTTTAAACTGTGTTTACTTGAAGCAGTTCTCCTCATAGATGCTGTTCCAGATCTGCCAAGCCTCTGCTCCTCTGTAGCCCGTGAAGCGCTCAGGGTTC